>NW_025534974.1:100000-131975 GCF_020615455.1 Coregonus clupeaformis
TGACATTTTAGCAGACGCTCTTATCCAGAGCCACTTACAGTTAGTGAGTGGATACATTTTTATACTGCCCCCGTGGGAAACGAACCCACAACCCTGGCGTTGCAAGCGCCATGCTCTACCAACTGAGCTACAGGGGACGATTAGTTCTCTGATTTTCAATTCAAATGTGCAAATGTGTGCTCCAAAAATCCCCCATCTAGTCCAGGCTACTTATGAGTCTATTGCTGGCATTTCATGCTTGGTGGCTTTCCAGAATCCAGAATCTAAATTATCTGTGTTGCTGCTCAGCACTGGGCTTGCCTGACAGACTGGCATTTCTCTCTTTGTAATGATACATGACACACAGTAATTCCATATTTGGCACTGCAGAGAAGCAATTACATTAGAAAGGCTTGTCGTGACACCATCTCGCTTTTATGCAAGTTTAATAGCCAACTCACCGATGCCTAATGGACTGCATGCTGTGTCTAACCAATTACTTTACACAGAGACATGTATGGCTGATACCAAGGATTTGACAAGACTCTTAGTTGCTGTAAAAAAAAAAAAAAAAAAAAAAAAAAATATTCACAGGATTTTTTAAATATATTTCATCAAATCGATTTTATGTGATCAAACATTCCAACAACAAATGAAGAGATTCTTTCGAAAACGCTATATACCTAAATATTTCACATTTGTGTATTTTTCATCAGAAATGACTGTGATTGTGTGTCAAATATTACTTGTTCTTAGATTTTTTTTTTGTATTCATAGATTTTAGATGTGTTTTACATGTTTAATTTGTTTTTTGCTAACCGCTATATATCCATTGTTTAGCTAGAATGGAATTGTTCGTATATTTGTATATTTGACTGTGATGTGTGGTTGTCTCACCTAGCTATCTTAGCTCGCCACACTCGTACCCGAACACAGGTTCAAAACAGCAGATTTGGATGCTGATAAGCGCCTAAATTGGAACGCAGTGTCTGTGCAGTAACACGCTATACATGACGTCAGAGCTCTGCGCTTCACAGCGCTGTCTGGGTTTTGACTGACAGCCGTTCCGAACCGGAGCACTGCGCTACAAGAAGTTGCCGCGCCATCCCTCCTGCTGATTGGGCAACTTTTTGTTGTTGTCTGAGTGAGGGGAAATGTTGTAAATTTAGATGACTCGATTTTTATTTTGAAAGATGAGACGTTGAGGATTATAATAAATACCGCTTTGATGTCATGCAAGCGAGCCAAACACCCGTTTGCGCTTCACATTTCCATATCGTCAAACTCATGTGATATACAGTGTCCATGTTTTGATCACTGTGTTTGATCAGGTGGTGGAAAAAAGTACCCAGTTGTCATACTTGAGTAAAAGTAAAGATACCTTAATAAACAATGACTCAAGTAAAAGTGAAAGTCACCCAGTGAAATACTACTTCAGTAAAAGTCTAAAAGTATTTGGTTTTAAATATACTTAAGTATCATAAGTAAAAGTATGAATCATTTCAAATTCCTTATATCAAACAAACCAGACAGCCTCATTTTCTTGTTTTTTATTTATTTACGTATAGCCAGGGGCACGCTCCAACACTAAGATATCATTTACAAACGAAGCATGTGCTTAGTGAGTCCGCCAGATCAGAGGCAGTAGGGATGACCAGGGATATTCTCTTGATAAGTGTGAATTGGGCAATGTTTCTGTGCTGCTAAGCATTCAAAATGTTTGTGGTATTGTGAACAAATTTGGTGGGGAACGAATCTGAATGCATTCGTGTGTGACGAGGTGTGAAAGAAGGAGTCAGACGCAGGAGGTAAAATACAGAAGTCCAGAGTTTATTCCGTTTGCATAAATCAAATGCCTCAAGCGTCAAACGAAACTATACAAGGGAAAACATTAACCTAGGAAACAACACAGTGAAATGTAGCTCAATCGAGCTACACGCTCTCACACCAAACAATCACTCACAAAGACAAGGGGAACAGAGGGAACACTTATACACATACTAATTAGGGGAATGAGCACCAGGTATGTGTGATTGACAATACATGACAAGTGGAGTGATGAGAATGGAATCGGCAGTAGCTAGTACTCCGGTGACGACGAACGCCGAAGCCTGCCCGAACCAGGATGGGGAGGCAGCCTCGGCGGAAGTCGTGACATCGTGACTCCGTTTTACGCTCACCAAAATTACGAGCTGCTCCTCTGACTTGCCTTGTGAAAGCCTAAAACTGCAAGATCTTATTTTGTAACATAGCTAGCCATGTTGACAATAGAACACGCTTTCAAATTATGCCCACCTGACCAGATTACGATTTATAACGGACCGTTTTTGGAATGCGTAAACATCAACCGTAATTGTGTGATGGCGGAGACGCAGGGCTGCGTTCCAAAGAAAAGTGAAAGGTACAGTAAATGTAAAATGTAATTTTCCAAGTATACGTTGTAAAACACCAATATGAGTAATGTGATAAAGGCACTAGCATCCATAGGAAGGGATTATACAGAGAACAGTTGGTCCAAAGGAAGGGATTATACAGAGAACAGTTGGTCCATAGGAAGGGATTATACAGAGAACAGTTGGTCCATAGGAAGGGATTATACAGAGATCAGTTGGTCCACAGGAAGGGATTATACAGAGAACAGTTGGTCCATAGGAAGGGATTATACAGAGAACAGTTGGTCCATAGGAAGGGGATTATACAGAGGACAGTTGGTCCATAGGAAGGGATTATACAGAGAACAGTTGGTCCATAGGAAGGGATTATACAGAGAACAGTTGGTCCATAGGAAGGGATTATACAGAGGACAGTTGGTCCATAGGAAGGGATTATACAGAGAACAGTTGGTCCATAGGAAGGGATTATACAGAGAAAAGTTGGTCCATAGGAAGGGATTATACAGAGGACAGTTGGTACATAGGAAGGGATTATACAGAGAACAGTTGGTCCATAGGAAGGGATTATACAGAGAACAGTTGGTCCATAGGAAGGGATTATAGAGAGAACAGTTGGTCCATAGGAAGGGATTATACAGAGAACAGTTGGTCCATAGGAAGGGATTATACAGAGGACAGTTGGTCCATAGGAAGGGATTATACAGAGAACAGTTGGTCCATAGGAAGGGATTATACAGAGAACAGTTGGTCCATAGGAAGGGATTATACAGAGGACAGTTGGTACATAGGAAGGGATTATACAGAGAACAGTTGGTCCATAGGAAGGGATTATACAGAGAACAGTTGGTCCATAGGAAGGGATTATACAGAGATCAGTTGGTCCATAGGAAGGGATTATACAGAGAACAGTTGGTCCATAGGAAGGGATTATACAGAGAACAGTTGGTCCATAGGAAGGGATTATACAGAGAACAGTTGGTCCATAGGAAGGGATTATACAGAGAACAGTTGGTCCATAGGAAGGGATTATACAGAGAACAGTTGGTCCATAGGAAGGGATTATACAGAGGACAGTTGGTCCATAGGAAGGGATTATACAGAGAACAGTTGGTCCATAGGAAGGGATTATACAGAGAACAGTTGGTCCATAGGAAGGGATTATACAGAGATCAGTTGGTCCATAGGAAGGGATTATACAGAGAACAGTTGGTCCATAGGAAGGGATTATACAGAGAACAGTTGGTCCATAGGAAGGGATTATACAGAGAACAGTTGGTCCATAGGAAGGGATTATACAGAGGACAGTTGGTCCATAGGAAGGGATTATACAGAGAACAGTTGGTCCATAGGAAGGGATTATACAGAGAACAGTTGGTCCATAGGAAGGGATTATACAGAGAACAGTTGGTCCATAGGAAGGGATTATACAGAGAACAGTTGGTCCATAGGAAGGGATTATACAGAGAACAGTTGGTCCATAGGAAGGGATTATACAGAGAACAGTTGGTCCATAGGAAGTGATAATACAGATATCAAACAGTTGGTTCACATGGTGAAATAAAAAGTACTGCTGACCCTACTCACAATGGTTATGCTTTCCCAATGTACAGTTGAAGTCGGAAGTTTACATACACTTAGGTTGGAGTCATTAAAACTCGTTTTTCAACCACTCCACAAATTTCTTGTTAACAAACTATAGTTTTGGCAAGTCGGTTAGGACATCTACTTTGTTTATGAAACAAGTAATTTTTCCAACAATTGTTGCAGACTATTAAATTATTTCACTTATAAGTCACTCTATCACAATTATAGTGGGTCAAAAGTTTACATATACTAAGTTGACTGTGCCATTAAACAGCTTGGAAAATTCCAGGAAATTATGTCATGGCTTTAGAAGCTTCTGGTAGGCGAATTGACATAATTTGAGTCAATTGGAGGTGTACCTGTGGATGTATTTCAAGGCCTACCTTCAAACTCAGTGCCTCTTTGCTTGACACCATGGGAAAATCAAAATAAATCAGCCCAGCTAAGACAGGGAATTTTTACTAGGATTAAATATCAGGAATTGTGAAAAAGTGAGTTTAAATGTATTTGGCTAAGGTGCATGTAAACTTCCAACTTCAACTGTACATCCTAAATGTTAGAAAACTCGCTAGGAGTCATATCCTAAAGGTAGGGATCATGACAAGAACAAACAGGCTCTTCAACAGGCTCTCTTAGAGATCTATGTTATAGCTTGGTCAGATAAGCCATATAATCCCTTTATTGAAAGCAAGAGATCAGGTCTGTTTGGCTCCCAGACTGCTCTGACAGCTGTTTTAGATTTAACACCATCAAATAGGAGTGACTCGGTGTAGGCCCAGCTTTGTCAACAGCCTTGTCTGGTGTCTGGTGGCTATGAGAACAGAGAACATAGAATTTAGAGCATAGAACGCTTTTTGATGTTACTTGTTAAATTCACTTCAGTCAGTGTAGATGAATGGAATGAGAGATTAAACAAGGATGTTTAACCCTTGAGACAATTGAGATATCGATTGTGCATGTGTGCCATTCAGAGGGTGAATGGTCAAGACAAAAAATGTAACGCGAATACTGTTCATTGAATGCTGTTCATTGAATGCTGTTCATTGACGCGTGCCGCGAGCCGCGAGCCGACCATACGAGCTAAATGCCTTCTATGCTCGCAACATTGAACCATGCATCAGAGCACCAGCTGTTCCGGATGACTGTGTGATCACGCTGTCCGTAGCTGATGTGAGTAAGACCTTTAAACAGGTTAACATTCACAAGGCCGCAGGGCCAGATGGATTACCAGGATGCGTACTCAGAGCATTAGCTGATCAGCTGGCAAGTGTCTTCACTGACATTTTCAACCTCTCCCTGAACCAGTCTGTAATACCTACATGTTTCAAGCAGACCACCGTAGTCCCTGTGCCCAAGAACGCAAAGGTAACATGCCTAAATCACTACTGTCCCGAATCTGTAGCCATGAAATGCTTTGAAAGGCTGGTCATTGCTCACATCAACGCCATCATCCCAGAAACCCTGGACCCTGGACACTCAGGGGTGTGTTCTTAGTCAATCAATCAATCAATCAAATGTTATTTATAAAGCCCTTTTACATCAGCAGATGTCACAAAGTGCTATTCAGAAACCCAGCCTAAAACCCCAAACAGCAAGCAATGCAGATGTAGAAGCACGGTGGCTAGGAAAAACTTCCTAGAAAGGCAGAAACCTAGGAAGAAACCTAGAGAGGAACCAGTTTCTGAGGGTTGGCCAGTCCCCCTTCTAGCTGTGCCGTGTGGAGATTATAACAGTACATGGCCATTAATGGCCAGATTTTCCTCCAAGATGTTCAAACGTTCATAGATGACCAGCAGGGTCAAATAATAATCACAATGGTTGTAGAGGTTGCAACAGGTCAGTACATCAGGAGTAAATATCACTTGGCTTTTCATAGCCGGGCATTTAGATGTTGAAATAGCAGGTGTGTTAGACAGAGAGAGTTGAAAACAGCAGGGAGAATTAGAGGGAGCATACTTAAATTCACACAGGACACCGGATAAGACAGACTGACCCTAGCCCCCCGGCACATAGACTATTGCAGCATAGATACTGGAGGCTGAGACAGGGGGGGTCGGGAGACACTGTGGCCCCATTCGACGATACCCCCGGACAGGGCCAACCAGGCAGGATATAACCCCACCCACTTTGCCAAAGCCCAGCCCCCACACCACCAGAGGGATATCAACAGACCACCAACCTACTACCCTGAGACAAGGCTGAGTATAGCCCACGAAGATCTCCTCCACTGCACGAGCCCGAGGGAGCGACAAACCAGACAGGAAGATCACGTCAGTGACTCAACCCACTCAAGTGACGCACCCCTCCTAGGGATGGCATGGAAGAGCACTAGTAAGCCAGTGACTCAGCCCCCGTAATAGGGTCAGAGGCAGAGAATCCCAGTGGAGAGAGGGGAGCCGGCCAGGCAGAGACAGCAAGGGCGGTTCGTTGCTACAG
Source organism: Coregonus clupeaformis (assembly GCF_020615455.1). NCBI lineage: Eukaryota > Metazoa > Chordata > Actinopteri > Salmoniformes > Salmonidae > Coregonus > Coregonus clupeaformis. The sequence goes on from NW_025534974.1 coordinate 106,393, forward strand.
TGCCTTGCCGTTCACCTTCGCACCCCTGGGCCAGACTACACTCAATCATAGGACCTACTGAAGAGATGAGTCTTCAGTAAAGACTTAAATGTTGAGACCGAGTCTGCGTCTCTCACATGGATTGGCAGACCATTCCATAAAAATTGAGCTCTATAGGAGAAAGCCCTGCCTCCAGCTGTTTGCTTAGAAATTCTAGGGACAATAAGGAGGCCTGCGTCTTGTGACCGTAGCGTACGTGTAAGTATGTACGGCAGGACCAAATCGGAGAGATAGGTAGGAGCAAGCCCATGTAATGCTTTGTAGGTTAGCAGTAAAACCTTGAAATCAGCCCTAGCCTTAACAGGAAGCCAGTGTAGAGAGGCTAGCACTGGAGTAATAAAATCCAATTTTAGTGTTTAGCACTAACTGAAGTTTATTTAGTGCTTTAACCGGGTAGCCGGAGAGTAGAGCATTGCAGTAGTCTAATCTAGAAGTGACAAAAGCATGGATTAGCAATTCTGCATTATTTTTGGACAAAAAGTTTCTGATCTTTGCAATGTTACGAAGATGGAAAAAAAAGCTGTCCTTGAAATGTTCTCGATATGTTCCCTCCTTTACTCCCTGTTCACCCACGACTGCGTGGCCACGGGTCGAGAGCTTCACGTTCCTTGGTGTCCACATCACTAAGAACCTATCTTGGTACAAACACACCAACACAGTAGTGAAGAGGGCATGACAAAGTCTATTCCCCCTCAGGAGGCTGAAATCCTGACCGCTTGGTACGGCAACTGCTCGGGCATTCCAACCGCAAGGCGCTGCAGATGGTAGTGTGTACGGCCCAGTACATCACTGGGGCCGAGCTTCCTGACATCCATGACCTCTGTACCAGGAGGTGTCAGAGGAAGACTCTAAAAGTGGTCAAAGACTCCAGCCACCCAAGTTCTCCCTGCTACCGCACGGCAAGCGGTACCGGAGCGCCAGGTCTGGGACCAATAGGCACAGAACATAGAATATAGAACATAGAATGTAGAACATAGAATATAGAACATAGAATATAGAACATAGAATATAGAATGTAGAATGTAGAATGTAGAATATAGACTATAGAACATAGAATGTAGAACATAGAATGTAGAACATAGAATATAGAATGTAGAATGTAGAATGTAGAATATAGAATATAGAACATAGAATGTAGAACATAGAATGTAGAACATAGAATGTAGAACATAGAATATAGAACATAGAATATAGAATGTAGAATGTAGAATGTAGAATATAGAATATAGAACATAGAATGTAGAACATAGAATGTAGAACATAGAATATAGAATGTAGAATGTAGAATGTAGAATATAGAATATAGAACATAGAATGTAGAACATAGAATATAGAATGTAGAATGTAGAATGTAGAATATAGAATATAGAACATAGAATGTAGAACATAGAATGTAGAACATAGAATATAGAATGTAGAATGTAGAATGTAGAATATAGAATATAGAACATAGAATGTAGAACATAGAATATAGAATGTAGAATGTAGAATGTAGAATATAGAATATAGAACATAGAATGTAGAACATAGAATGTAGAACATAGAATATAGAACATAGAATATAGAATGTAGAATGTAGAATGTAGAATATAGAATATAGAACATAGAATGTAGAACATAGAATGTAGAACATAGAATGTAGAACATAGAATATAGAACATAGAATGTAGAACATAGAATGTAGAACATAGAATATAGACTATAGAACATAGAATATAGAACATAGAATGTAGAACATAGAACATAGAATATAGAACATAGAATATAGAATGTAGAACATAGACTATAGAACATAGAATGTATAACATAGAATGTAGAACATAGAAATATAGAACATAGAAAATAGAGTATAAGAGGGATACAAAGTATATTGAAAGCAGGTGCTTCTACACATTTACATTTTAGTCATTTAGCAGACGCTCTTATCCAGAGCGACTTACAGTTAGTGAATACATATGTTTTTTATACTGGCCCCCCGTGGGAATCAAACCCACAACCCTGGCGTTGCAAACACCATGCTCTATCAACTAAGCTACATCCCTGCCGGCCATTCCCTTCCCTACCCTGGACGACGCTGGGCCAATTGTGCGCCGCCCATGAGTCTCCCGGTCGCGGCCGGCTGCGACAGAGCCTGGATTCGAACCAGGATCTCTAGTGGCACAGTTAGCACTGCGATGCAATGCCTTAGACCACTGCGCCACACAGGAGTACACAGGTGTGGTTCCTGAGTTAATTAAGCAATTAACATCCCATCCTGCTTAGGGTCATGTATAAAAATGCCCAGTTGCCCACTATTTTGTGTAGAAGCATGTTTGTGTGCGTGTGTGGGAGATTCTGGATCGGCGAAACAAAACACCAACATTTTTGTAATTTCTCGTGGATAGAATGGTGTCTCATCCCTCCAACAGAGTTCCAGACCCTTGTAGAATCTACACCAAGGTGAAGCTGTTCCGGCGGCTCGTGGCGGCCCAACGCCCTACGAAGACACTTTATGTTGCCGTTTCCTTTATTCTGATAGTTACCTGCACGTCGCGAATAGACATTGCTATTGCGGGATTGATCGGGCTCAAAATATGGGAATATAACACAACAATACGGCCAGTATAAATCGGAAAAACACGTGGGATCTACTTTGTTAGGCTACCTGCAAATGGAAAGAGCTCAAAGACACTGACTCACCGAATAAACAATAGTTTTTTGAAGGGTCAGTTATAAGATTATGGATCCAGTAGTTCTCTAACTTATACAGTGGAGAGATTTCATATTTCAGTACTCTGGGTCACTGTAACGCATGGTGAGCCTCTAAATGCTAGAAGTCTCCAGGCTGTTTTGCAGTCTTAATTGCTTGACATTTGCATAGTGAGAAGTTTATCAGTTGTGCATAGCAGGTCTCTGCTATGTATAATAACATTCAAATCACCAGAGAGGCATCTGCCTTTGGCAAAACAGACATTTTCTCCTACCTCTCCAAACAAAGGAAAATAAAAAACAAACAATTGGAGGAGCGGGGACGAGGAGGAGGAGTGTGGAGGAGGATGAGCGGGGAGGAGAGGGGAGGCGGAGGAGCGGGAAGGAGGAGGAGCGGGGAGGAGAGGGGAGGAGGAGGAGTGGGAAGGAGGAGGGAGGAGGAGGAGGAGCGGAGGGGAGGAGGAGCCGGGAGGAGAGGGGAGGAGAGGGGAGGAGGAGGAGGAGGAGGAAGAGGAGGAGGAGGAGAGGGGAGGAGGAGGAGGAGAGGGGAGGAGGAGGAGGAGTGGGGAGGAGAGGGGAGGAGGAGGAGAGGGGAGGAGGGGAAAAGGGATGAGACTCAAATGATGGGTGATGGACAGAGAATGCCAATTAGGCCACGGACGATTCTGTTTTGCTTTTCACACCTTCTCAATCATGATGGATCCGGGCAGACATGATAGTGGCTGAATTCCAAATGGCACCCTATTCCCTATATATAGTGCACTACTTTTGACCAGTGCCCATAGTGGACTGTAGCCTGTACGGAAAATGGTGCCATTTGGGACTCAAGCCAGTGTTAAAGGGTGATTCTCTTTCGCAATCACAGATGTGTCCCACTGTTGATTCCACAGCACTCCTGGGTTCCACAAAACAAAATCCAGCAGAATCCAAAGAAAACAATTTGATTGCATCCATCCACTCCCAAGGACCGGGCCTAAAAAGTAGAAATGCTGGCAAATTCAACAATATCATCGTATCCACAATGCCCTGCAATTTAGAGTTGGAAGACAGAGAGCTATGATGCAAACAGGTAACAACTCTCATGAATATAAACATAGCCTGATTTGCTGCTCACTCCCTCTGGCACGGCTCAATCTGGGACAGAGAGAGAGAGCATATCTCCTGGAAGTCTGCGACCCAAGTGGCACCCTATCCCCTATGTAGGGACATAGGGCTCTGCACTACACAGGGAATAGGGTGCCACTTGGGACAAATCATGGGGTCCTGAACAACGAAGTTTGACAATTTACAGTTGAGTCATTTAGCAGACGCTTTTATCCAGAGCGACTTACAGTAAGTGAGTGCATACATTGTTTTATTTTTTTCATACTGGTCCCCCCGTGGGAATCGAACCCACAACCCTGGCATTGCAAGCGCCATTCTCTACCAACTGAGCTACACGGGGAGGAGCAGGAAGGAGAGGAGCGGTGAGGAGGAGGAGGAGGAGGAAGAGGAGGAGGAGGAGGAGGAGGAGGAGGAGGAGGAGCGGGGAGGAGAGGAGCCAGAAAGGTGGAGAAGGATGTATTTGTACCTGCAACACCAGGGTAGTTTTCCCAGTGTCTTAACAAACGCTTTCAAAAACCTTTTTTTTTTGTCACTTCATAAGATTATACTTTAAAATACTTAAATGCCAATTGCACTTTAACGTCCTGACTAATCATTTTACAGCATTTTCAAAATACACACGGACCTCAGAAAACACACTTAGCCTACAATCATACTTCTCTTAACAGCTTCCGTTGTCTTGGTCTGCGCACTATGTTGAACAATGTTTTGTCAGCATTTATCTCTGCCCGCAGTCCCACTGCTATTTCCTTTCAAATAAACATGACCAATGACCTACCTAACCATGCTAACTGACAGTACTGTGTAGAGAGTGGGGGGTAAAGGTCTTACCTGACCATGCTAACTGACAGTACTGTGTAGAGAGTAGGGGGTAAAGCTGACCATGCTAACTGACAGTACTGTGTAGAGAGTGGGGGGTAAAGCTGACCATGCTAACTGACAGTACTGTGTAGAGAGTAGGGGGTAAAGCTGACCATGCTAACTGACAGTACTGTGTAGAGAGTGGGGGGTAAAGCTGACCATGCTAACTGACAGTACTGTGTAGAGAGTGGGGGGTAAAGCTGACCATGCTAACTGACAGTACTGTGTAGAGAGTGGGGGGTAAAGCTCTTACCTGACCATGCTAACTGACAGTACTGTGTAGAGAGTAGGGGGTAAAGCTGACCACGCTAACTGACAGTACTGTGTAGAGAGTAGGGGGTAAAGCTGACCATGCTAACTGACAGTACGGTGTAGAGAGTAGGGGGTAAAGCTGACCATGCTAACTGACAGTACTGTGTAGAGAGTAGGGGGTAAAGCTCTTACCTGACCATGCTAACTGACAGTACTGTGTAGAGAGTGGGGGGTAAAGCTGACCATGCTAACTGACAGTACTGTGTAGAGAGTGGGGGGTAAAGCTCTTACCTGACCATGCTAACTGACAGTACTGTGTAGAGAGTAGGGGGTAAAGCTGACCATGCTAACTGACAGTACTGTGTAGAGAGTGGGGGGTAAAGCTGACCATGCTAACTGACAGTACTGTGTAGAGAGTGGGGGGTAAAGCTCTTACCTGACCATGCTAACTGACAGTACTGTGTAGAGAGTAGGGGGTAAAGCTGACCACGCTAACTGACAGTACTGTGTAGAGAGTAGGGGTAAAGCTGACCATGCTAACTGACAGTACGGTGTAGAGAGTAGGGGGTAAAGCTGACCATGCTAACTGACAGTACTGTGTAGAGAGTAGGGGGTAAAGCTCTTACCTGACCATGCTAACTGGCAGTACTGTGTAGAGAGTAGGGGGTAAAGCTCTTACCTGACCATGCTAACTGACAGTACTGTGTAGAGAGTAGGGGGTAAAGCTCTTACCTGACCATGCTAACTGGCAGTACTGTGTAGAGAGTAGGGGGTAAAGGTCTTACCTGACCATGCTAACTGACAGTACTGTGTAGAGAGTAGGGGGTAAACCTCTTACCTGACCATGCTAACTGACAGTACTGTGTAGAGAGTAGGGGGTAAAGCTAACCATGCTAACTGACAGTACTGTGTAGAGAGTAGGGGGTAAAGCTCTTACCTAACCATGCTAACTGACAGTACTGTGTAGAGAGTAGGGGGTAAACCTCTTACCTGACCATGCTAACTGACAGTACTGTGTAGAGAGTAGGGGGTAAAGCTAACCATGCTAACTGACAGTACTGTGTAGAGAGTAGGGGGTAAAGCTCTTACCTAACCATGCTAACTGACAGTACTGTGTAGAGAGTAGGGGGTAAAGCTAACCATGCTAACTGACAGTACTGTGTAGAGAGTAGGGGGTAAAGCTAACCATGCTAACTGACAGTACTGTGTAGAGAGTAGGGGGTAAAGCTAACCATGCTAACTGACAGTACTGTGTAGAGAGTAGGGGGTAAAGCTAACCATGCTAACTGACAGTACTGTTTAGAGAGTAGGGGGTAAAGCTAACCATGCTAACTGACAGTACTGTGTAGAGAGTAGGGGGTAATGCTGACCATGCTAACTGACAGTACTGTGTAGAGAGTAGGGGGTAAAGCTAACCATGCTAACTGACAGTACTGTGTAGAGAGTAGGGGGTAAAGCTAACCATGCTAACTGACAGTACTGTGTAGAGAGTAGGGGGTAAAGCTGACCATGCTAACTGACAGTACTGTGTAGAGAGTAGGGGGTAAAGCTCTTACCTGACCATGCTAACTGACAGTACTGTGTAGAGAGTAGGGGGTAAAGCTGACCATGCTAACTGACAGTACTGTGTAGAGAGTGGGGGGTAAAGCTGACCATGCTAACTGACAGTACTGTGTAGAGAGTAGGGGGTAAAGCTAACCATGCTAACTGACAGTACTGTGTAGAGAGTAGGGGGTAAAGCTAACCATGCTAACTGACAGTACTGTGTAGAGAGTAGGGGGTAAAGCTAACCATGCTAACTGACAGTACTGTGTAGAGAGTAGGGGGTAAAGCTGACCATGCTAACTGACAGTACTGTGTAGAGAGTAGGGGGTAAAGCTCTTACCTGACCGTGCTAACTGACAGTACTGTGTAGAGAGTAGGGGGTAAAGCTAACCATGCTAACTGACAGTACTGTGTAGAGAGTAGGGGGTAAAGCTGACCATGCTAACTGACAGTACTGTGTAGAGAGTAGGGGGTAAAGCTCTTACCTGACCGTGCTAACTGACAGTACTGTGTAGAGAGTAGGGGGTAAAGCTGACCATGCTAACTGACAGTACTGTGTAGAGAGTAGGGGGTAAAGCTAACCATGCTAACTGACAGTACTGTGTAGAGAGTAGGGGATAAAGCTAACCACGCTAACTGACAGTACTGTGTAGAGAGTAGGGGGTAAAGCTGACCATGCTAACTGACAGTACTGTGTAGAGAGTAGGGGGTAAAGCTCTTACCTGACCATGCTAACTGACAGTACTGTGTAGAGAGTCGGGGGTAAAGCTAACCATGCTAACTGACAGTACTGTGTAGAGAGTAGGGGGTAAAGCTCTTACCTGACCATGCTAACTGACAGTACTGTGTAGAGAGTAGGGGGTAAAGCTCTTACCTGACCATGCTAACTGACAGTACTGTGTAGAGAGTAGGGGGTAAAGCTGACCATGCTAACTGACAGTACTGTGTAGAGAGTGGGGGGTAAAACTCTTACCTGACCATGCTAACTGACAGTACTGTGTATAGAGTAGGGGGTAAAACTCTTACCTGACCATGCTAACTGACAGTACTGTGTAGAGAGTAGGGGGTAAAACTCTTACCTGACCATGCTAACTGACAGTACTGTGTAGAGAGTGGGGGGTAAAACTCTTACCTGACCATGCTAACTGACAGTACTGTGTAGAGAGTAGGGGGTAAAACTCTTACCTGACCATGCTAACTGACAGTACTGTGTATAGAGTAGGGGGTAAAACTCTTACCTGACCATGCTAACTGACAGTACTGTGTAGAGAGTAGGGGGTAAAGCTGACCATGCTAACTGACAGTACTGTGTAGAGAGTGGTGTAGTTGAATGGGACTAAAAGCATATGAGCCCTGAGGCTGGGTCACCCCTGTCTCATCCCATGTGACTTCATAGAAAGCCTGTCTGTCAGACAGTGTTTGAAATTTGACGTCACATTTGAGTGTCCAGCTAGACACAGAAGACATTTCTCTGCATGGTTTTTATTTTTATTTTGTTTGTGACACAGATAGTTAATGTCTGACATTTGTCCTTATATTCGACTGGATATACTCTAGCTAACTACACGCAGGAAGACATTTGCCAATTACCCGACTCAAAATATGTTTTTAATGTTTTTTTTGGAAAGACTATATTCAGAGTCTGCTGTGCAGTTGACATGGCTTCGTATCAGAGACAGGCTATTCCCATAGAGAGGCTTCATCTCAGAGACAGGCTATTCCCATTGAGTGGCTTCGTATCAGAGACAGGCTATTCCCATAGAGAGGCTTCATATCAGAGACAGGCTATTCCCATAGAGAGGCTTCATCTCAGAGACAGGCTATTCCCATTGAGTGGCTTCGTATCAGAGACAGGCTATTCCCATGGAGAGGCTTCATCTCAGAGACAGGCTATTCCCATAGAGAGGCTTCATCTCAGAGACAGGCTATTCCCATAGAGAGGCTTCATCTCAGAGACAGGCTATTCCCATAGAGTGGCTTCATCTCAGAGACAGGCTATTCCCATTGAGTGGCTTCGTATCAGAGACAGGCTATTCCCATAGAGAGGCTTCATCTCAGAGACAGGCTATTCCCATAGAGAGGCTTCATCTCAGAGACAAGCTATTCCCATAGAGAGGCTTCGTATCAGAGACAGGCTATTCCCATAGAGAGGCTTCGTATCAGAGACAGGCTATTCCCATAGAGAGGCTTCGTATCAGAGACAGGCTATTCCCATAGAAAGGCTTCATCTCAGAGACAGGCTATTCCCATAGAGAGGCTTCATCTCAGAGACAGGCTATTCCCATAGAGTGGCTTCGTATCAGAGACAGGCTATTCCCATAGAGAGGCTTCATCTCAGAGACAGGCTATTCCCATAGAGAGGCTTCATCTCAGAGACAGGCTATTCCCATTGAGTGGCTTCGTATCAGAGACAGGCTATTCCCATAGAGAGGCTTCATCTCAGAGACAGGCTATTCCCATAGAGTGGCTTCGTATCAGAGACAGGCTATTCCCATAGAGAGGCTTCATCTCAGAGACAGGCTATTCCCATAGAGAGGCTTCATCTCAGAGACAGGCTATTCCCATTGAGTGGCTTCGTATCAGAGACAGGCTATTCCCATAGAGAGGCTGCTTCTCAGAGACAGGCTATTCCCATAGAGAGGCTTCATCTCAGAGACAGGCTATTCCCATAGAGAGGCTGCATCTCAGAGACAGGCTATTCCCATAGAGAGGCTTCATCTCAGAGACAGGCTATTCCCATAGAGTGGCTTCGTATCAGAGACAGGCTATTCCCATAGAGAGGCTTCATCTCAGAGACAGGCTATTCCCATAGAGAGGCTGCATCTCAGAGACAGGCTATTCCCATAGAGAGGCTGCATCTCAGAGACAGGCTATTCCCATAGAGAGGCTTCATCTCAGAGACAGGCTATTCCCATAGAGTGGCTTCGTATCAGAGACAGGCTATTCCCATAGAGAGGCTTCATCTCAGAGACAGGCTATTCCCATAGAGAGGCTGCATCTCAGAGACAGGCTATTCCCATAGAGAGGCTTCATCTCAGAGACAGGCTATTCCCATAGAGAGGCTGCATCTCAGAGACAGGCTATTCCCATAGAGAGGCTTCATCTCAGAGACAGGCTATTCCCATTGAGTGGCTTCGTATCAGAGACAGGCTATTCCCATAGAGAGGCTTCATCTCAGAGACAGGCTATTCCCATAGAGAGGCTTCATCTCAGAGACAGGCTATTCCCATTGAGTGGCTTCGTATCAGAGACAGGCTATTCCCATAGAGAGGCTTCATCTCAGAGACAGGCTATTCCCATAGAGAGGCTTCATCTCAGAGACAGGCTATTCCCATTGAGTGGTTTCGTATCAGAGACAGGCTATTCCCATAGAGTGGCTTCGTATCAGAGACAGGCTATTCCCATTGAGTGGCTTCGTATCAGAGACAGGCTATTCCCATTGAGTGGCTTCGTATCAGAGACAGGCTATTCCCATAGAGTGGCTTCATCTCAGAGACAGGCTATTCCCATAGAGTGGCTTCATCTCAGAGACAGGCTATTCCCATAGAGAGGCTTCATCTCAGAGACAGGCTATTCCCATAGAGTGGCTTCATCTCAGAGACAGGCTATTCCCATAGAGAGGCTTCATCTCAGAGACAGGCTATTCCCATAGAGTGGCTTCATCTCAGAGACAGGCTATTCCCATAGAGAGGCTTCATCTCAGAGACAGGCTATTCCCATAGAGAGGCTTCATCTCAGAGACAGGCTATTCCCATAGAGTGGCTTCGTATCAGAGACAGGCTATTCCCATAGAGAGGCTGCATCTCAGAGACAGGCTATTCCCATAGAGAGGCTGCATCTCAGAGACAGGCTATTCCCATAGAGAGGCTTCATCTCAGAGACAGGCTATTCCCATAGAGAGGCTTCATCTCAGAGACAGGCTATTCCCATAGAGAGGCTTCGTATCAGAGACAGGCTATTCCCATAGAGAGGCTGCATCTCAGAGACAGGCTATTCCCATAGAGAGGCTTCATCTCAGAGACAGGCTATTCCCATAGAGAGGCTTCATCTCAGAGACAGGCTATTCCCATAGAGTGGCTTCAGTATCAGAGACAGGCTATTCCCATAGAGAGGCTGCATCTCAGAGACAGGCTATTCCCATAGAGAGGCTGCATCTCAGAGACAGGCTATTCCCATAGAGAGGCTTCATCTCAGAGACAGGCTATTCCCATAGAGAGGCTTCATCTCAGAGACAGGCTATTCCCATAGAGAGGCTTCGTATCAGAGACAGGCTATTCCCATAGAGAGGCTGCATCTCAGAGACAGGCTATTCCCATAGAGAGGCTTCATCTCAGAGACAGGCTATTCCCATAGAGAGGCTTCATCTCAGAGACAGGCTATTCCCATAGAGAGGCTTCATCTCAGAGACAGGCTATTCCCATAGAGAGGCTTCATCTCAGAGACAGGCTATTCCCATAGAGAGGCTTCATCTCAGAGACAGGCTATTCCCATTGAGTGGCTTCGTATCAGAGACAGGCTATTCCCATAGAGAGGCTTCATCTCAGAGACAGGCTATTCCCATAGAGAGGCTTCATCTCAGAGACAGGCTATTCCCATAGAGAGGCTTCATCTCAGAGACAGGCTATTCCCATTGAGTGGCTTCGTATCAGAGACAGGCTATTCCCATAGAGTGGCCAGTATCAGAGACAGGCTATTCCCATTGAGTGGCTTCGTATCAGAGACAGGCTATTCCCATTGAGTGGCTTCGTATCAGAGACAGGCTATTCCCATAGAGTGGCTTCATCTCAGAGACAGGCTATTCCCATAGAGTGGCTTCATCTCAGAGACAGGCTATTCCCATAGAGAGGCTTCATCTCAGAGACAGGCTATTCCCATAGAGTGGCTTCATCTCAGAGACAGGCTATTCCCATAGAGAGGCTTCATCTCAGAGACAGGCTATTCCCATAGAGTGGCTTCATCTCAGAGACAGGCTATTCCCATAGAGAGGCTTCATCTCAGAGACAGGCTATTCCCATAGAGAGGCTTCATCTCAGAGACAGGCTATTCCCATAGAGTGGCTTCGTATCAGAGACAGGCTATTCCCATAGAGAGGCTGCATCTCAGAGACAGGCTATTCCCATAGAGAGGCTGCATCTCAGAGACAGGCTATTCCCATAGAGAGGCTTCATCTCAGAGACAGGCTATTCCCATAGAGAGGCTTCATCTCAGAGACAGGCTATTCCCATAGAGAGGCTTCGTATCAGAGACAGGCTATTCCCATAGGAGAGGCTGCATCTCAGAGACAGGCTATTCCCATAGAGAGGCTTCATCTCAGAGACAGGCTATTCCCATAGAGAGGCTTCATCTCAGAGACAGGCTATTCCCATAGAGTGGCTTCGTATCAGAGACAGGCTATTCCCATAGAGAGGCTGCATCTCAGAGACAGGCTATTCCCATAGAGAGGCTGCATCTCAGAGACAGGCTATTCCCATAGAGAGGCTTCATCTCAGAGACAGGCTATTCCCATAGAGAGGCTTCATCTCAGAGACAGGTATTCCCATAGAGAGGCTTCAGTATCAGAGACAGGCTATTCCCATAGAGAGGCTGCATCTCAGAGACAGGCTATTCCCATAGAGAGGCTTCATCTCAGAGACAGGCTATTCCCATAGAGAGGCTTCATCTCAGAGACAGGCTATTCCCATAGAGAGGCTTCATCTCAGAGACAGGCTATTCCCATAGAGAGGCTTCATCTCAGAGACAGGCTATTCCCATAGAGAGGCTTCATCTCAGAGACAGGCTATTCCCATTGAGTGGCTTCGTATCAGAGACAGGCTATTCCCATAGAGAGGCTTCATCTCAGAGACAGGCTATTCCCATAGAGAGGCTTCATCTCAGAGACAGGCTATTCCCATAGAGAGGCTTCATCTCAGAGACAGGCTATTCCCATTGAGTGGCTTCGTATCAGAGACAGGCTATTCCCATAGAGTGGCTTCGTATCAGAGACAGGCTATTCCCATTGAGTGGCTTCGTATCAGAGACAGGCTATTCCCATTGAGTGGCTTCGTATCAGAGACAGGCTATTCCCATAGAGTGGCTTCATCTCAGAGACAGGCTATTCCCATAGAGTGGCTTCATCTCAGAGACAGGCTATTCCCATAGAGAGGCTTCATCTCAGAGACAGGCTATTCCCATAGAGTGGCTTCATCTCAGAGACAGGCTATTCCCATAGAGAGGCTTCATCTCAGAGACAGGCTATTCCCATAGAGTGGCTTCGTATCAGAGACAGGCTATTCCCATAGAGAGGCTTCATCTCAGAGACAGGCTATTCCCATAGAGAGGCTTCATCTCAGAGACAGGCTATTCCCATAGAGTGGCTTCAGTATCAGAGACAGGCTATTCCCATAGAGAGGCTGCATCTCAGAGACAGGCTATTCCCATAGAGAGGCTGCATCTCAGAGACAGGCTATTCCCATAGAGAGGCTTCATCTCAGAGACAGGCTATTCCCATAGAGAGGCTTCATCTCAGAGACAGGCTATTCCCATAGAGAGGCTTCGTATCAGAGACAGGCTATTCCCATAGAGAGGCTTCGTATCAGAGACAGGCTATTCCCATAGAGAGGCTTCGTATCAGAGACAGGCTATTCCCATTGAGAGGCTTCATCTCAGAGACAGGCTATTCCCATTGAGAGGCTTGGTATCAGAGACAGGCTATTCCCATAGAGAGGCTTCATCTCAGAGACAGGCTATTCCCATAGAGAGGCTTCATCTCAGAGACAGGCTATTCCCATAGAGAGGCTTCATCTCAGAGACAGGCTATTCCCATTGAGTGGCCGTATCAGAGACAGGCTATTCCCATTGAATGGCTTCAGTATCAGAGACAGGCTATTCCCATAGAGTGGCTTCATCTCAGAGACAGGCTATTCCCATAGAGTGGCTTCATCTCAGAGACAGGCTATTCCCATTGAGTGGCTTGTATCAGAGACAGGCTATTCCCATTGAGTGGCTTCAGTATCAGAGACAGGCTATTCCCATAGAGTGGCTTCACCTCAGAGACAGGCTATTCCCATAGAGTGGCTTCATCTCAGAGACAGGCTATTCCATAGAGAGGCTTCATCTCAGAGACAGGCTATTCCCATAGAGTGGCTTCATCTCAGAGACAGGCTATTCCCATAGAGAGGCTTCATCTCAGAGACAGGCTATTCCCATAGAGTGGCTTCATCTCAGAGACAGGCTATTCCCATAGAGAGGCTTCATCTCAGAGACAGGCTATTCCCATAGAGAGGCTTCATCTCAGAGACAGGCTATTCCCATAGAGTGGCTTCGTATCAGAGACAGGCTATTCCCATAGAGAGGCTGCATCTCAGAGACAGGCTATTCCCATAGAGAGGCTGCATCTCAGAGACAGGCTATTCCCATAGAGAGGCTTCATCTCAGAGACAGGCTATTCCCATAGAGAGGCTTCATCTCAGAGACAGGCTATTCCCATAGAGAGGCTTCGTATCAGAGACAGGCTATTCCCTATAGAGAGGCTGCATCTCAGATACAGGCTATTCCCATAGAGAGGCTTCATCTCAGAGACAGGCTATTCCCATAGAGAGGCTGCATCTCAGAGACAGGCTATTCCCATAGAGAGGCTTCATCTCAGAGACAGGCTATTCCCATTGAGTGGCTTCGTATCAGAGACAGGCTATTCCCTATAGAGAGTCTTCATCTCAGAGACAGGCTATTCCCATAGAGAGGCTTCATCTCAGAGACAGGCTATTCCCATAGAGAGGCTTCATCTCAGAGACAGGCTATTCCCATAGAGAGGCTTCATCTCAGAGACAGGCTATTCCCATTGGAGTGGCTTCAGTATCAGAGACAGGCTATTCCCATAGAGAGGCTTCATCTCAGAGACAGGCTATTCCCATAGAGAGGCTTCATCTCAGAGACAGGCTATTCCCATAGAGAGGCTCATCTCAGAGACAGGCTATTCCCATTGAGTGGCTTCAGTATCAGAGACAGGCTATTCCCACAGAGTGGCTTCGTATCAGAGACAGGCTATTCCCATTGAGTGGCTTCGTGATCAGAGACAGGCTATTCCCATTGAGTGGCTTCGTATCAGAGACAGGCTATTCCCATAGAGTGGCTTCATCTCAGAGACAGGCTATTCCCATAGAGTGGCTTCATCTCAGAGACAGGCTATTCCCATAGAGAGGCTTCATCTCAGAGACAGGCTATTCCCCATAGAGTGGCTTCATCTCAGAGACAGGCTATTCCCATAGAGAGGCTTCATCTCAGAGACAGGCTATTCCCATAGAGTGGCTTCATCTCAGAGACAGGCTATTCCCATAGAGAGGCTTCATCTCAGAGACAGGCTATTCCCATAGAGAGGTTCATCTCAGAGACAGGCTATTCCCATAGAGTGGCTTCGTGATCGAGAGACAGGCTATTCCCATAGAGAGGCTGCATCTCAGAGACAGGCTATTCCCATAGAGAGGCTTCATCTCAGAGACAGGCTATTCCCATAGAGAGGCTTCATCTCAGAGACAGGCTATTCCCATAGAGAGGCTCGTGATCAGAGACAGGCTATTCCCATAGAGAGGCTTGTATCAGAGACAGGCTATTCCCATAGAGAGGCTTCGGATCAGAGACAGGCTATTCCCATTGAGAGGCTTCATCTCAGAGACAGGCTATTCCCATTGAGAGGCTTGGTATCAGAGACAGGCTATTCCATAGAGAGGCTTCATCTCAGAGACAGGCTATTCCCATAGAGAGGCTTCATCTCAGAGACAGGCTATTCCCATAGAGAGGACTTCATCTCAGAGACAGGCTATTCCCAGTGAATGGCTTCGTATCAGAGACAGGCTATTCCCATAGAGAGACGATTTGAAAAGGCCATAGTGCTCAGCACACTACAGACCCTTCAGTTGGTCCTCCTTGTGTCCTTAACTGGATTTCATTTCCTTGATCATCTACAGGCTATTGTTTTACTCTGGACATTGTGGGGGGATTAGGGGAGAGCCTGTGAGTGCTTATGATAATATACCACACACACACACACACACACACACACACACACACACACACACACACACACACACACACACACACACACACACACACACACACACACACACACACACACACAGACACACATACACACACACACACACACACACACAGACAGACAGACAGACAGACAGACAGACAGACAGACAGACAGACAGACAGACAGACACACAGACACACACACACACACACAGACACAGACACACTCACACACACACATACACACAGCCACACACACACACACACACACACACACACACACACACACACAGCCACACACAGACACACAGACACACACACAGACACACACACACACACACACACACACACACATGAACACAAACCAGTTCAGACACAAACACACACACAAAAAACGAGTACACACATTCCCAAAAACACACACGCTCAGACAAAACACACACACACACACTCATAGGGACACAGTAACCATGATGTCTCCTCCTATATCAGCTACAGTAACCATGATGTCTCCTATATCAGCTACTGTAACCATGATGTCGCCTCCTATATCAGCTACTGTAACCATGATGTCTCCTATATCAGCTACTGCAACCATGATGTCTCCTATATCAGCTACAGTAACCATGATGTCTCCTATATCAGCTACAGTAACCATGATGTCTCCTATATCAGCTACTGTAACCATGATGTCTCCTCCTATATCAGCTACAGTAACCATGATGTCTCCTATATCAGCTACTGTAACCATGATGTCTCCTCCTATATCAGCTACAGTAACCATGATGTCTCCTATATTTGCTACTGTAACCATGATGTCTCCTATATCAGCTACTGTAACCATGATGTCTCCTATATCAGCTACAGTAACCATGATGTCTCCTATATTAGCTACAGTAACCATGATGTCTCCTATATCAGCTACAGTAACCATGATGTCTCCTATATCAGCTACTGTAACCATGATGTCTCCTATATCAGCTACTGTAACCATGATGTCTCCTATATCAGCTACTGTAACCATGATGTCTCCTATATCAGCTACAGTAACCATGATGTTCTCCTATATCAGCTACTGTAACCATGATGTTCCTCCTATATCAGCTACTGTAACCATGATGTCCCTATATCAGCTACATTAACCATGATGTCCTCCTATATCAGCTACTGTAACCATGATGTCTCCTCATATCAGCTACTGTAACCATGATGCTCTCCAATCAGCTACATTAACCATGATGTCTCCTATATCAGCTACTGCAACCATGATGTCTCCTATATCAGCTACTGTAACCATGATGTATCCTCCTATATCAGCTACTGTAACCATGATGTCCTCCTATATCAGCAAAAGTAACCATGATGTCTCCTATATACAGCAAAAGTAACCATGATGTCTCCTCCTATATCAGCTACTGTAACCATGATGTCTCCTCCTATATCAGCTACTGTAACCATGATGTCTCCTATATCAGCTACTGTAACCATGATGTCTCCTATATCATCTACTGTAACCATGATGTCTCCTCCTATATCAGCTACTGTAACCATGATGTCTCCTCCTATATCAGCTACTGTAACCATGATGTCTCCTATATCAGCTACAGTAACCATGATTCTCCTATATCACTACTGTAACCATGATGTCTCCTCCTATATCAGCTACTGTAACCATGATGTCTCCTATATCAGCTACAGTAACCATGATGTTCTCCTATATCAGCTACTGTAACCATGATACTCTCCTCCTATATCAGCTACTGTAACCATGATGTCCCTCCTATACTCAGCTACTGTAACCATGATGTCTCCTATATCAGCTACTGTAACCATGATGTCTCCTCCTATATCAGCTACTGTAACCATGATGTCCTCCTATATCAGCTACTGTAACCATGATGTCTCCTCTATATCAGCTACTAACCATGATGTCTCCTATATCAGCTACTGTAACCATGATATCTCCTCCTATATCAGCTACTGTAACCATGATGTCTCCTATATCAGCTACTGTAACCATGATGTCTCCATATCAGCTACCGTAACCATGATGTCTCCTATATCAGCTACTGTAACCATGATATCTCCTCCTATATCAGCTACCGTAACCATGATGTCTCCCTATATCAGCTACTGTAACCATGATGTCTCCTATATCAGCTACTGTTTTCATGATGTCTCCTATATCAGCTACTTTAACCATGATGTCTCCATATCAGCTACGTAACCATGATGCTCTCCCTATAAGCTACTGTAACCATGATGTCTCCTATCAGCCTGTACCATGATGTCTCCTATATCAGCTACAGTAACCATGATGTCTCCTCCTTATCAGCTACTGTAACCATGATGTCTTCTATATAAGCTACAGTAACCATGATGTCTCCTCCTATATCAGCTACTGTAACCATGATGTCTCCTATATCAGCTACAGTAACCATGATGTCTCCTCCTATATCAGCTACTGTAACCATGATGTCTTCTATATCAGCTACAGTAACCATGATGTCTCCCCCTATATCAGCTACTGTAACCATGATGTCTCCTATACTCAGCTACAGTAACCATGATGTCTCCTATATCAGCTACTGTAACCATGATGTCTCCTATATCAGCTACTGTAACCATGATATCTCCTCCTATATCAGCTACAGTAACCATGATGTCTCCTCCTATATCAGCTACTGTAACCAGATGCTCTCCTATATCAGCTACTTTAACCATGATGTCTCCTATATCAGCTACAGTAACCATGATGTCTCTATATCAGCTACAGTAACCATGATGTCTCCTCCTATATCAGCTACTGTAACCATGATGTCTCCTATACTCAGCTACTGTAACCATGATGTCTCCTCCTATATCAGCTACAGTATGATGTCTCTATATCAGCTACTGTAACCATGATGTCTCCTATATCAGCTACTGTAACCATGATGTCTCCTATATCAGCTACAGTAACCATGATGTCTCCTATATCAGCTACTGCCAACCCATGATGTCTCCATATCATCTACTGTAACCATGATGTCTCCTATATCAGCTACTGTAACCATGATGTCTCCTCCTATATCAGCTACAGTAACCATGATGTCTCCTCTCCTATATCAGCTACTGTAACCATGATGTCTCCTATATCAGCTACTGTAACCATGATGTCTCCTATATCAGCTACAGTAACCATGATGTCTCCTCCATATCAGCTACTGTAACCATGATGTCTCCTATATCAGCTACTGTAACCATGATGTCTCCTATATCAGCTACAGTAACCATGATGTCTCCTCCTATATCAGCTACTGTAACCATGATGCTCTCCTATATCAGCTACTGTAACCATGATGTCTCCTCCTATATCAACTACTGTAACCATGATGTCTCCTATATCGAAGCTACAGTAACCATGATGTCTCCTATATCAGCTACTGTAACCATGATGTCTCCTCCTATATCAGCTACAGTAACCATGATGTCTCTATATCAGCTACTGTAACCATGATGTCTCCCCCTATATCAGATAACAGTAACCATGATGTCTCCTATATCAGCTACTGTAAAGTGTCTCCTCCTATATCAGCTACTGTAACCATGATGTCTCCTCCTATATCAGCTACAGTAACCATGATGTCTCCTATATCAGCTACTGTAACCATGATGTCTCCCCCATCAGATACAGTAACCATGATGTCTCCTATATCAGCTACAGTAACCATGATGTCTCCTCTATATCAGCTACTGTAACCATGATGTCTCCTATACTCAGCTACTGTAAACCATGATGTCTCCTCTCTATATCAGCTACAGTAACCATGATGTCTCTTATATCAGCTACCGTAACCATGATGTCTCCTCCTATCAGCTACAGTAACCATGATGTCTCCTATATCAGCTACTGTAACCATGATGTCTCCCCTATATCAGATACAGTAACCATGATGTCTCCTATATCAGCTACTTTAACCATGATGTCTCCTCCATATCAGCTACTGTAACCATGATGTCTCTCCTCTATATCAGCTACTGTAACCATGATGTCTCCTATATCAGCTACTGTAACCATGATGTTTCCTCCTATATCAGCTACAGTAACCATGATGTCTCTATATCAGCTACTGTAACCATGATGTCTCCTATATCAGCTACTGTAACCATGATGTCTCCCTGATATCAGCTACTGTAACCATGATGTCTCTATATCAGCTACTGTAACCATGATGTCTCCTCCATATCAGCTACTGTAACTATGATGTCTCCTATATCAGCTACTGTAACCATGATGTTCCTATATCAGCTACTGTAACCATGATGTCTCCTCCTATATCAGCTACTGTAACCACCCGATGTCTCCTATATCAGCTACTGTAACCATGATGTCTCCTCCTATATCAGCTACTGCAACCACCCGGTGTCTCCCTATCAGCTACTGTAACCATGATATCTCCTCCTATATCAGCTACTGTAACCATGATGTCTCCTCCTATATCAGCTACTGTAACCATGATGTCTCCTCCTATATCAGCTACTGTAACCATGATGTCTCCTATATCAGCTACTGTAACCATGACGTGTCTCCTGCTCAGCTAGCAGTAACCATGATGACTCCTCCTATATCAGCTACCGTAACCATAATGTCTCCTATATCAGCTACTGTAACCATGATGTCTCCTCCTATATCAGCTACGCAACCAGGATGTCTCCTATATCAGCTACAGTAACCATGATGTCTCCTATATCAGCTACTGTAACCATGATGTCTCCTATACTCAGCTACTGTAACCATGATGTCTCCTCCCTATACTCAGCTACAGTAACCATGATGTCTCCTCCTATATCAGCTACTGTAACCATGATGTCTCCTATATCAGCTACAGTAACCATGATGTCTCCTATATCAGCTACTGTAACCATAATGCTCTCCTATATCAGTTACTGTAACCATGATGTCTCCTATATCAGCTACTGTAACCATGATGCTCTCCTATATCAGCTACAGTAACCATGATTTGTGTTTTTGCATTTGTATTTATTGCTGGATCCCCCTTAGTTCCTGCCAATGGCAGCAGCTACTCTTCCTGGGGTTTATTTTGGATCCCCCTTAGTTCTGCCAAGGCAGCAGCTACTCTTCCTGGGGTCTATCATTTAAAAAAAAACATTACAATACATTCACAACAGATTTCACAACACATGAAGTGAGTGCCCATCCAGGCCCTTACTCTACTACCTCATACTCTACCGTTCAAAAGTTTGGGGGTCACTTAGAAATGTCCTTGTTTTCGGAAAGAAAAGCAATTGTTTTGTCCATTAAAATATCATCAAATTGATCAGAAATACAGTGTAGACATTGTTAGTGTTGTAAATGGCTATTGTAGCTGGAAACGGCTGATTTTTAATGGAATATCTACACTAAGCGTACAGAGGCCCATTATCAGCAACCATCAGTCCTGTGTTCCAATGGCACGTTGTGTTTTGCTAATCCAAGTTTATCATTTTAAAAGGCTAATTGATCATTAGAAAACCATTTTGCAATTATGTTAGCACAGCTGAAAACTGTTGTGCTTCTTAAAGAAGCAATAAAACTGGCCTTCTTTGAGACTAGTTGAGTATCTGGAGCATCAGTAATTGTGGGTTCCATTACAGGCTCAAAATGGCCAGAGAACAAATAACTTTCTTCTGAAAATCGAGTCTATTCTTGTTCTGAGAAATGAAGGCTATTCCATGCGAGAAATTGACAAGAAACTGGAAGAGCTCGTACAATGCTGTGTACTACTCCCTTCACAGAACAGCCAAACTGGCTCTAACCAGAATAGAAAGAGGAGTGGGAGGCCCCGGTGCACAACTGAGCAAGAGGACAAATACATTAGAGTGTCTAGTTTGAGAAACAGGCGCCTCACAGGTCCTCAACTGGCAGCTTCATAAAAGTACCCTTAAGAAACCAGTCTCAACGTCAGCAGTGAAGAGGCAACTCTGGGATGCTGACTTGCTCTAGGCAGAGTTGCAAAGAAAAAGCCATATCTCAGACTGGCCAATAAAAATAAAAGATTAAGATGGGCAAAAAGAACACAGACACTGGACAGAGGAAGATTGGAAAAAGTGTTATGGACAGACGAATCGAAGTTTGAGGTGTTCAGATCACAAAGAAGAACATTTGTGAGACGCAGACCAAATGAAAAAGACTGCTGGAGGAGTGCTTGATGCCATCTGTCAAGCATGGTGGGGAGGCAATGTGATGGTTTGGGGGGTGCTTTGGTGGTGGTAAAGTGGTACAGGGTAAAAAGGGATCTTGAAGAGAAGGCTATCACTCCATTTTGCAACGTCATGCCATACCCTGTGGACGGCGCTTGATTGAGCCAATTTCCTCTAAGCAACAGGACAATGACCCAAAGCACAGCTCCAAACTATGTAAGAACTATTTAGGGAAAGAAGCAGTCAGCTGGTATTCTGTCTATAATGGAGTGGCAAGCACAGTAAATCGGACCTCAACCCTATTGAGCTGTTGTGGGGAGCAGCTTTGACCGTATGGTACATAAGAAGTGCCCATCAAGCCAATCCAACTTGTGGGAGGTGCTTCCAGGAAGCATGGGGTGAACTCTCTTCAGATTACCCCTCAACAAATTGATAATAGAATGCCAAATGGTCTGCAAGGCTATAATTGCTGCAAATGGGAAAGGATTCTTTTGACGAAAGCTAAAAGTTTGAAGGAGCACAATAATTATTCGATATTTAAAATCATTAGTTTCTAACCTTGTCAATGACTACGTTTCCTGTGCATTTTGCTATATTTCCCATTCAAACTCATTTCATGTATGTTTTCATGGAAAACAAGGACATTTCTATGTGACCCCAAACTTTTGAACGGTAGTGCATGTATATATTTTTTGTTTTATACTTAAAGGGGTCCTAAAATTCCAAATCAAATAGCTAAATGATCCATAGTATTACCATGATCCATAGTATTACCATGATCCATAGTATTACCGCAGATCCATAGTATTACCACCAGATCCATAGTATTACCATGATCCATAGTATTACCATGATCCATAGTATTACCATGATCCGATAGTATTACCATGATCCATAGTATTACCGTGATCCATAGTATTACCATGATCCTATAGTATTACCATGATCCATAGTATTACCACGATCCACACAGTATTACACATGATCCATAGTATTACCATGATCCATAGTATTACCACATGATCCAGGTATAGTATTACCAGATTCATAGTATTACCATGATCCATAGTATTACCATGATCCATAGTATTACCATGATCCATAGTATTACCATGATCCTAGTATTACCATGATCCATAGTATTACCATGATCCATAGTATTACCATGATCCATAGTATTACCATGATCCATAGTATTACCATGATCCACAGTATTACCACTGATCCATTAGTATTACCATGATCTGAATAGTATTACCATGATCCATAGTATTACCCAGGATCCACAGTATTACCATGATCCATAGTATAACCTCATGATCCATATAGTATTACCATCTTAAAACAGTTAATAAAACTCACTGGCTTGAGACTACAACATCATGTGTCCATTTTAGAAGGGGACAAGGGGTTAATAAACTAACTGGTTTGAGACCACAAAATCAACCTAAATAGTGCTGCTAATACTCTATATATAGAAAATACTGCGATTGAAGAATACTTTTTTAGTGAGTCAATTATCATTATCATTTATACACACTTTCTACCTGATTTAAATTAAATTCAGACTGGATTATTTTTTAGAACGTTTAATCAGACATCCGCGAACCACTGAATACCTCCCGCGAACCCACCAATACCTCCCAAAAATTGTGTGTCTACGACCCACCAAAGTTGAGAATGCCAGTTGCTTGAAAATTATCTTTAGATATTCAGCTGATTTTGTCACTTGAAAAATAACATTACGATTTAATGATATATTCCCAAGAAATGTCAATTTATGTAAATTCTTCTTAGCAGTTACGCGGAAATTATCAATTCATGGGACATCTTATCAAAAAAATTATATCCCTGGTCCATTTTCATATTTTTCCTGACATAATTCCTTTTAAGCCTGGAGTTGAAGTTATGATTCATGCACATGTCAGAGATTTACTGGCCATTGAATGCACCATTTCTCCACTTCAGAAGTTTATAAAGCACTTTAATATATTAATTACACCACTGAATCAGGGTGGCTTTTTTTCTGTGAGGAAGTGGAAAGAAGTGCTTCAATTGAGACATAGGCCTAGCCCCTTTCATGTGGTTGAGAAAAACAGAAATAGCAGCAATATTGGTTTAAATATGCGCATCTCCAGGATGCAGCCATTCCCTGACTATAATCCTTAGTCCTGTTACTGCCCCCAGGCTAGTCTCTGATCTATCCTTACCTGCTTACCCAGAGACAAAAACTTCATCCTATCCCCAGGTCCTGAGGTCAAGCTCTCTCTCCCTTCACAGCCCCTGAGACCAAATTGGCAATCAATTATCTGGTCGAGGTATATCTCAACTCCACGATACCACATCCTCGGAGTTGGAGTGCAGATCGGAGAGTTTTCGGAGTGCACTTCCGACTCCTCCGACTCATCCGATTCCTACACAGTTCCTTAGGAGATACTTCAACAATGTAAATTTTTTCCACCCTTAACATGTACCTATGTTTGTCCTGTTGTTGCATGCATTTGTTTGCTGGAAATCCTTCCTTTTAATAAACGTTGACTCAAATACAACCACCAACTATTTCCTCGTCGAGATTCAAAAGCCTTGCCCTTTGTACTGTTGTCTGTGCCCAATAATGCTTTGGACCGCTGTTGTTGTCAAGTGTAGTTGCTGCCCATGCTATGCTGTTGTCTTAAGTCTCTCTTTATGAAGTTGCGTCTCTTGTCGTGGACGTGTGTTTGGCCATCCTATATTTTTTAGACCCCAGCCCGTCCCCACGGGAGGCCTTTTTGCCTTTCATTTTTTCGATCCCCACATTGGTAGTTACAGTCTTGTCACATCGCTGCAACTGCCGTGATGGATACAGGAGAGGCGAAGGTCGAGAGCCGCGCGTCCTCCGAAACACAAAATAACCGAGCCGCACTCCTTCTGGGAAACCAATGCCCAAGCTTAACCCAGAAGCCAGCCGCACCAAAGTGCGTATAGGGAACACCGTACACCTGGCGACTTCGTGTCAGCGACGGGACAAGAACATCCCTGCGGGCCAAACCCTCCCCTAACCTGGACGACGCTGGGCCCAATTGTGCGCCGCCCATGGGGCTGGACTCGAACCAGGATCTCTAGTGGCACAGCTAGCACTGTGATGCAGGTGCCTTAGACCCACTGCCACTCGGAGGCCCTGGCCTTTTGCCTTTTGGTAGGCTGTCAGTGTAAATAAAAATTTGTTCTAAACAGACTTGAGCCTAGTTAAATAAAGGTTACATTTTAAATAAATTAAAATAATTATGGATTTCAACAAACTAAGAAAAGGCATGCAAAAGAACAGAGGACAAACATAGGTACGAGGTAAGGGTGTAAGAATTTACATTTTTGAAGTTATCGGACTGCGTAGTGACACGAGGGAGTCGTGGGGAGTCGGAGGATCACTCCAAAAACGTTTTGTCTGCACTCAACCCTGCAGAGATGCGGTATCCCACCAGCCTCCCTCTCCTCCATCTCCTCCCCACCACTAGCTCTCAGCCCAGCCTCCCTCTCCAGCCTCCTGGTCCCCCCCTGCAGCTCAGGCAGATTTGTTTTTGCTGCTCTGCGGAGAGGCACCTCGACTACAGCTGGAAGGGGGGTATTAATCTCAGAGACCATTACCGTCTCTGCTTGTTCCTCTGCGGATGGGGCTTGTTGTGGTGAGATATGTGTTGGCTTTACAGCGATAATGACGGTCCCAGACTCCTTTGAGGCTTGGAGGCTTGGATTGTGTTGGCCCCCCACTGCCTCCAGTACCATTGTGAATTACCTGGAAGCAAAACACCAAGATGTGAATTGTGGCTCTATCACCAGGCAAATGAAACCGGCCTGTTACACTGGAGCCACTTTACACTGCTTGTTTTTTTCCGTCTGTTTCAACGTTAGATGAAGAGGGAAAGTAT
>NW_025534975.1:0-131867 GCF_020615455.1 Coregonus clupeaformis
CATCCCCACCGTCAAACATGGAGGTGGAAACATTATGCTTTGGGGGTGTTTTTCTGCTAAGGGGACAGGACAACTTCACCGCATCAAAGGGACGATGGACGGGGCCATGTACCGTCAAATCTTGGGTGAGAACCTCCTTCCCTCAGCCAGGGCATTGAACATGGGTTGTGGATGGGTATTCCAACATGACAATAACCCAAAACACACGGCCAAGGCAACAAAGGAGTGGTTCAAGAAGAAGCACATTAAGGTCCTGGAGTGGCCTAGCCAGTCTCCAGACCTTAATCCCATAGAAAATATGTGGAGGGAGCTGAAGGTTCGAGTTGCCAAACGTCAGCCTCGAAACCTTAATGACTTGGAGAAGATCTGCAAAGAGGAGTGGGACAAAGCGTCTGCTAAATGACGTAAATGTAAATGTAAAATCCCTCCTGAGATGTGTGCAAACCTGGTGGCCAACTACAAGAAACGTCTGACCTCTGATTGCCAACAAGGGTTTTGCCACCAAGTACTAAGTCATGTTTTGCAGAGGGGTCAAATACTTATTTCCCTTATTAAAATGCAAATTAATTTATAACATTTTTGATATGCGTTTTTCTGAATTTTGTTGTTGTTATTCTGTCTCTCACTGTTCAAATAAACCTACCATTAAAATTATAGACTGATAATTTCTTTGTCAGTGGGCAAACTTACAAAATCAGCAGGGGATCAAATACTTTTTTCCCTCACTGTACTCAGCTGTGGGGCTTACAAGACCCGAATGTCATGTAATTTTCAAGACATCAATGTAGCAGTAGAACAAATATCGGAATATAACTTCAAATAAAATAAATCAATGTAGGCTACAGCAGAACACACATATGAGAATATGCAGTTGAAGTCGGAGGTTTACATACACCTTAGCCAAATATATTTAGACTCAGTTTTTCACAATTCCTGACATTTTAATCCTAGTAAAAATTCCCTGTATTAGGTCAGTTAGAATCACCACTTCATTTTAAGAATGTGAAATGTCAGAATAATAGTAGAGA
Source organism: Coregonus clupeaformis (assembly GCF_020615455.1). Lineage (NCBI taxonomy): Eukaryota > Metazoa > Chordata > Actinopteri > Salmoniformes > Salmonidae > Coregonus > Coregonus clupeaformis. The sequence continues at coordinate 1,029 of NW_025534975.1, forward strand.
GAATGATTTATTTCAGCTTTTATTTCTTTCATCACATTCCCAGTGGGTCAGAAGTTTACATACACTCAATTAGTATTTGGTAGCATTGCCTTTAAATTGTTTAACTTCCACAAGCTTCCCACAATAAGTTGGGTGAATTTTGGCCCATTCCTCCTGACAGAGCTGGTGTAACTGAGTCAGGTTTGTAGGCCTCCTTGCTCGCACACGCTTTTTCAGTTCTGCCCACACATTTTCTATAAGATTGAGGTCAGGGCTTTGTGATGGCCACTCCAATACCTTGACTTTGTTGTCCTTAAGCCATTTTGCCACAACTTTGGGGTCATTGTCCATTTGGAAGACCTATTTGCGACCATGCTTTAACTTCCTGACTGATGTCTTGAGATGTTGCTTCAATATACAGTGGGGAGAACAAGTATTTGATACACTGCCGATTTTGCAGGTTTTCCTACTTACAAAGCATGTAGAGGTCTGTAATTTTTGTCATAGGTACACTTCAACTATGAGAGACGGAATCTAAAACAAAAATCCAGAAAATCACATTGTATGATATTTAAGTAATTAATTTGCATTTTATTGCATGACATAAGTATTTGATCACCTACCAACCAGTAAGAATTCCGGCTCTCACAGACCTGTTAGTTTTTCTTTAAGAAGCCCTCCTGTTCTCCACTCATTACCTGTATTAACTGCACCTGTCCACACACTCAATCAAACAGACTCCAACCTCTCCACAATGGCCAAGACCAGAGAGCTGTGTAAGGACATCAAGGATACAATTGTAGACCTGCACAATGCTGGGATGGGCTACAGGACAATAGGCAAGCAATTTGGTGAGAAGGCAACAACTGTTGGCGCAATTATTAGAAAATGGGAGAAGTTCAAGATGACGGTCAATCACCCTCGGTCTGGGGCTCCATGCAAGATCTCACCTCGTGGGGCATCAGTGATCATGAGGAAGGTGAGGGATCAGCCCAGAACTACACAGCAAGACCTGGTCAATGACCTGAAGAGAGCTGGGACCACAGTCTCAAAGAACCATTAGTAACACACTACGCCGTCATGGATTAAAATCCTGCAGCGCACGCAAGGTCCCCCTGCTCAAGCCAGCGCATGTCCAGGCCCGTCTGAAGTTTGCCAATGACCATCTGGATGATCCAGAGGAGGAATGGGAAAAGGTCATGTGGTCTGATGAGACAAAAATAGAGCTTTTTGGTCTAAATTCCACTCGCTTTGTTTGGAGGAAGAAGAAGGATGAGTACAACCCTAAGAACACCATCCCAACCGTGAAGCATGGAGGTGGAAACATCCTTCTTTGGGGATGCTTTTCTGCAAAGGGGACAGGACGACTGCACCGTATTGAGGGGAGGATGGATGGGGCCATGTATCGCGAGATCTGATCTTCCTTCAGTAAGAGCATTGAAGATGGGTCGTGGCTGGGTCTTCTAGCATGACAACGACCCGAAACACACAGCCAGTGCAACTAAGGAGTGGCTCCGTAAGAAGCATCTCAAGGTCCTGGAGTGGCCTAGCCAGTCTCCAGACCTGAACCCAATATAACATCTTTGGAGGGAGCTGAAAGTCCGTATTGCCCAGCAACAGCCCCGAAACCTGAAGGATCTGGAGAAGGTCTGTATGGAGGAGTGGGCCAAAATCCCTGCTGCAGTGTGTGCAAACCTGGTCAAGACCTACAGGAAACGTATGATCTCTGTAATTGCAAACAAAGGTTTTTGCTTTTCTGATGTATCAAATACTTATGTCATGCAATAAAATGCAAATTAATTAATAATTAATTACTTAAAAATCATACAATGTGATTTTCTGGATTTTTGTTTTAGATTCCGTCTCTCACAGTTGAAGTGTACATGCTTTGTAAGTAGGAAAACCTGCAAAATCGGCAGTGTATCAAATACTTGTTCTCCCCACTGTATCCACATTATTTTCCTTCCTCATGATGCCATCTATTTTGGGAAGTGCACCAGTCCCTCTTGCAGCAAAGCACCCCCACAGCATGATGCTGCCACCCCCGTGCTTCACAGTTGGGATGGTGTTCTTCGGCTTGCAAGAACCCCCTTTTTCCTCCAAACATAACGATGATCATTATGGCCAAACAGTTCTATTTTTGTTTCATCAGACCAGAGGACAATTCTCCAAAAAGTACGATCTTTGTCCCCATGTGCAGTTGCAAACCGTAGTCTGGCTTTTTTATGGCGGTTTTGGAGCAGTGGCTTCTTCCTTGCTGAGCGGCCTTTCAGGTTATGTCGATATAGGACTCGTTTTACTGTGGATATAGATAATTTTGTACCGGTTTCCTCCAGCATCTTCACAAGGTCCTTTTGCTGTTGTTCTGGGATTGATTTGCACTTTTCGCACCAAAATACATTAATCTCTAGGCGACAGAACGCATCTCCTTCCTGAGCGGTATGACGGCTGCGTGGTCCCATGGTGTTTATACTTGCGTACTATTGTATGTACAGATGAACATAGTACCTTCAGGCGTTTGGAAATTGCTCCCAAGGATGAACCAGACTTGTGTCTTGGCAATTTTATTTCTGAGTTCTTGGCTGATTTATTTTCATTTTCCCATGATGTCAAGCAAAGAGGCACTGAGTTTGAAGGTAGGCCTTGAAATAGATCCACAGGTACACCTCCAATTGACTCAAATGATGTCGATTAGCCTATCAGAAGCTTCTAAAGCCATGACATCATTTTCTCGAATTTTCCAAGCTGTGAGTCTGTCAACAAAATTCTAACTTAAAAGGTACACGTATTTAAAGGGATGGCTTAACATAAATGTACTGAAAAAAACCTACTGTATGAAAACTCCACGAGAAAATCTGTTGGCCAGCAAGTGGGAGGGTTTTTCGGCGGTTGAATTACATTTATTCAGCGCGCATAAGAAAACTATAATAATATGCCATTTAGCAGACGCTTTTATCCAAAGCGACTTACAGTCATGCGTGCATACATTTTTGTGTATGGGTGGTCCCGGGGATCGAACCCACTACCTTGGCGTTACAAGCGCCGTGCTCTACCAGCTGAGCTACAGAGGACCATAAACTACGCCTGCAAATCCCACTATGCACCTTAATAAGGTAAGACTGAATAACAACTACTGAGAAGTGCGTAGGAAAGGCGTGAGTAAGTCTGAATCAGGCCCTAAGTCAGAAGTGGGGATAGCACAGATATTTCTCAAAAAAACACTATCTTCTCCTAGAGATATCATTACAGCTTGGGCTATTCTCTTTCAACACTGACTTTACTGTAATGCAAGCCTGGGGTTTCAACAGCAAGAACATTTCATAATGTCCCTTTGCTTTCACATAATTATCCTAGAACTTGCTACATTTTCAATATGGCTTAACTTGAAACATTTGAAATAAAGACTTACTTTTGAGGTGAAGGAAAATAATGTATAATTATCATGACATAAGAGAGGAGTGCAAGAGTTTAATACTGTACATATAAATAAGTAATCGATAAAGAAATATATATATTTACAACTATCATGCTGTTAGCAAAGAAACTTAGTAGTTAAGTAAACAAATATATTTCTAAAATGTAACCAAATTAGTCTGTTTTTGCATTCAGATTTTCACATAAAATATTTTAAACCCCTGCAAAGTTTCATATTGGAAAACGTAGCATGATTATAAAACACATAAGGCCAATAAATCCTTAACTCAGCACAAGTGCGGTTGCTTTAACTTCTGCAGCGTTCAGTTTTTTGACCAACTGATTGTGAAAGTAACAAAGGAAATGGCTCAGCGAAGCTTTGGCCCCTTGTAGGTCACTTGACTGTCATGAACTATTATTGAGGTACCGTGGGTGTAAGGAAGACCAAAGTACAAGTGCAGGCATGTCCAAGTCAAGTCAGCTCGGTCATAGGGCTGGGGTGATAGTCCATAGAGCTGATGCTAGCAGAGCAAAGTCAGGACCAGTAGTAGTACCAGACCCAGACCAGGAAAGGGTAGGTGGTGAGAGGCCAGGCCTGTGACCCCCCTGTCCAGCTGTAACTGGTACTGCACCAGGGTCCTGCGGTAGCCCCTCTCCTCAGACACACAGCTGTATGTTCCCTGCTGCTCAGGGCCCATGCTCTCTATTAGCAGGAGACACTGGTCCTCTGACTTTGTGGAGATGCACGGCGTTGCTGTGGTGTTGCCATGGTGCCTCCAGCTGTACTCAGCGTGGCTGGACAAGGTTGGGCAATGGAGGAAGTACTTTGAAGATAGAGGAACTCTGATTCCATCTACAGCACCAACTGATGACCCTGGAAAGTAAACTAAGAGCAAAACATTGCTTTTTAGACTCCCATAGCTAACCATTGTGGATGGTTTCCATCCTTTATTATAGTACTTGGTCATAATAAGGGGTTTGTATTTGTACAAGGATGGCTGTAACACACTACACACCTTTACTTGCAGTAAATCCTCTGGATATGTTGCTGCATACCTGATGGTTCCCGTTCTCCACATCCTGAATTGTATCACTGTAAAAAGACAAGCATATATGAGTTAAGGAGTCTCAACCAGCAACTCAACCAGCAAATGTACCGGTTTATTGTACAGTAGGGTGTCTACCTTGTGGTTGGCAGAGAGATAGTTATTTGAAACAGAGGAGCTGTACTGAAACCACATAGTATCACACCAACGGAGCATAGAGCATTTGACTACACAACAAGGTGGTGTGTAGTATCGTGTGTGTGTAGCGTGTGTGCATGTTTGGGGGGAGTGTAGAGGAGGAAGTGTAGTATACTTTTTAACAGCAGGTGGGGATCAGAGTGAGGAAGTGAACTAACATTTTCCTCTGACACACCACCTTGACACACCATCCTCTCTCTGCCCAGTTACTTGTAAGTATGTCACGTTTAATCAAATGAAGTATATTTTGTTTGCTTTCATGGCCTCATCTGACACCACATTTGTTTGAAGTACATTTTGTTTGTTTTCATGGCCTCATCTGACACCACATTTGTTTGAAGTACATTTTGTTTGTTTTCATGGCCTCATCTGACACCACATTTGTTTGAAGTACATTTAGTTTGTTTTCATGGCCTCATCTGACACCACATTTGTTTGAAGTACATTTTGTTTGTTTTCATGGCCTCATCTGACACCACATTTGTTTGAACAAGGGCCATGTGTGTATACATCATTCTGGAAAAACTACCTCTGGCCATGTTGAGCTGAACTGATGGAAAATAAGGTCTAGCATAATGGCCAAACTAATGCACCACTCTATATTTGCATTTTTGACAAACACTATGAAGTGTTACAACAAAACTGTATAAGGCTCACAGGAAACCACAGAGAGGAAACCAATATGTTGATAACCATTAATGAGAAATCTATTTTCAAATCACTACCATTAAATATCTATACAGCAGATGCTATAAGCTGAAAGCAGGCTGTGCTTGGTCTTACTTTGTAGCTGTGGTGCAGCGATGGCCGTCCCAGCCGCAGTAAGGGTCTCTGGCCAAGACACAGTCTTCACACTGGGCTCCATACTGATCACAGCTGCCCAGGTCAATCTGAACCAGCTCTTTGCTGGAGGCCACATACAGCTTTGCCTGGAACACAACACCACAAGAACATTAGAAAAAAAGGAGCTATCTAGAACCTAATAGAAGAACCCCTTTTGGTTCCATGCAGAACCCATTTGAGTTCCATGTAGAACTCTTTACACAGAGAGTTCTACATGGAACCCAAAAGAGTTCTATGTGGAACCAAAAAGGGTTCTCCTATGGGGACAGCCGAAGAACCCTTTTGGAACCCTTTATTCTAATATTGTAGGGAATACTGGAACAATGACTGTTGACTGCAGAAGAAAGTTACTGGCTTACAATTAGAACACCACTTCTTCTACAATATTATTATAGAGATATAAATATAGTTGTTATGGTTGCAGTTGTTCCTGTCTATTGTCTCTCTCCTCCCGTTCAGACCTCTGGGACGTATTGTGGTCGGATTTTGGAAACCACCTTCCGATGTGGGCGCATTGGAGATGGATATTACGTAACAGCCTACAACATTCTGTGTATTTGAATGAGGCATGCCATTTTAAACCTGTGGCCAATACTTATTATTAAACTAAATCCACAATGCCATCAAATGATATGCAGACGGAATGCATTTTAAAGGACAACAACATCTGTAGTTGAATCATCAAACGTTCAGCCGTGATCAAATAACTGATCCACATGTTAAAACATGGTATGAAAGGGATCTCTTTGACTATTGTCTATTCCACTCCATGTTTTATTACTACATTGCTACCACTGTTGGATCTCAATGGGGAGGTTTCTGTGTGGGCTGTGTTCCTTGACTCACCGTTGAGGAGTGTAACATCATACTGAGGATGTGTGCCCTGTAGTTAAAAGGTTGTAAGTCAGCGATGACGAAGGCCTGACCATCCCTCTCCAGAACCTTATGAATCCCTCCATTCTCTAGTGTAGACACACACACACACACACACACACACACACACACAGCCAGTGTCAAACAGCAGTCATTGATCATTGAGGATATGAGTGAGAGTCAAACATTACAAAAAAAAGGTGTGGGTAAGAAATGTCAACAGTCCTTTAAATGTTTCATCATAACGTTGAGACATCCTCCAGTCATATATTACACCACTCACAGTACAGATGCATGGTGGGGCATAGACTCACCCTGAGGATACATATCTATGAGTATCTATGACTATCGCTACAGTAATGCTTCTGATACTGTACTTCAATTACATTCATCAGTCTCATGTCCGGGTTGTATTTCTCTGACACTAAGCACACCCTAAAAACTGTTGTGCAGGCGTGAATCTCGAGTTAGGGTTGATTGCATAAGTCTCTGTGTGCCAATTTGAGTGCAATGATGGGAAATGAACTGCATCTCTGGTTTCCTAGCACAGTGTGATAAGACTATACTTCCACTTAGTTACTTCTCTTTTTTAAAGTTCAAAATAAACTGTTCAGACAGGCCTTTTTTTTTACACCTTACAAAAGATCAGTGTCAGTCAGTCAGCGTGAAAAAAAGTGTCACTTTACACCCTCTAGTACCATGAATGGTCAATATTATTTCAACCTTCTGAAAGTCTCTGTCTCTTGAAACTGGTGTGATTATAAGATGGAAACTTTCTCATCTCATCCACATTCCTATAATTATACTGTACATAAACACGATACAGCTCCCTATCATCACTTGCTGCAGGGTCATAAGAGGTGTATGTTAAAGGTCTCCAAACATCTCCGAAGGCTAAGGTTTCCCGTCATTGCTTTCAGACTGATCATTTGTGATTCATCATCTAGAGATCAAAACTTCTCACCTAGAGACAGAAACAGGACATTCCATTTGCCTTGGACTCTATCCATGCGGATGTGGTGGTAATGGCGGTGAGTGACCAGGAGAGGCCCACTGGTGACCCACTCCTTCATCTCTGAATGCTTGTCCACCATCTTCAGGACTTCCATGGGGAGTTTAGTGCTGTCTTTAACACACTACAAGAGGATGGACAATTTTATGTATACTTCAACATACAAAGACATACACAGAATACAGTCCAATATTGTAGACATACAGAGGAAAGGAGTAGAGGGGACTATAAAGTATATTGTTGAGCATACCTCACCAGGTCGTGGGTTTGGAACGGGCCCTGTGTGTCCCGTGAAGTTGGAGGTTTTAAAGATGCGGGCAATATCTTCTACGGTGTAGACACATACAGCACTCATACCCCTAGGGATAGACACAGAGCTCAGCAAGTTTCAACTATACCCCTTACTAAAGATCTCTTTCACAATGTTTCACAACATCTGCTTTCAGTAAAGGTCAGAAGATCAGATGACTCTCGAGATCAGAAAAGGGATATGAACTGTAACCAAGTTACATTTAAAGAGGGGAAGCACAACCCAAACTTCCACGTGATAAAAACAAAACAAAGAGTACGACATTTTGGTTTTCTTAATCGTTAAAACTCCTTATGTCACTTTCACTTCGATGTTTTTCTCTTTCAAATTAGATTTTTTTTCTTAACGGCACTGCAACGTCATGTCATAAACTGTACTATGAGTCCCTGCTCCCAGAGCCTGTTGTGTTGCTATTGCTGATTTGTGTATGTTACTAAGGTCCATTATGATCTATCTACAGTATGTCGTCCTACCAGCCATTCCTGAAGAGTGCGTAGACCCTGGTATCCTGCCACCTGTCTCCCAGAACAGTGTTCATGTCCACTAGCTGGGTGAAGTACAGCCTGCTGTCATGGTCTCCACAGAAGAGCCTGGTACTCAACTTGGAGGTCCACCTGAACTGCAGATAGGACTTAGGTCCTCCAAGATCGGCCTGGAACACACAACCAACCACGGACATGCTAAGATAATCACAGTGGGCAAGTGCACACACCCCTTAAAGGAGCCCCCAAATGAAAATAGTCTTAATTAAGGGCTTAAATGGGCAGAAATGGAGTTGGTGCCACATATGAAAGATCTACAAATATTTTCTGAACTAAACTGAAGCACTGGTGATTACATACAGTGCAGGCATGATTCATGTTCTACATTCATGTATGTAGTGCTTACCATGCAGACTTGAGCAACCCGGGGAACCCAGAGATCAGAGTCCAAACTCGAGTCTCGGTTCTTCTCTATGTAGAAGGCGTATAGTCTGTCCTGCAGACGATCCTCTCTCTGCCCGCTAGCCACCAAACTCACATATCTCTGTTCTAAGGAAAAGAACAGGATAAATACACTGCTCAAAAAAATAAAGGGAACACTTAAACAACACATCCTAGATCTGAATGAATGAAATAATCTTATTAAATACTTTTTTCTTTACATAGTTGAATGTGCTGACAAAATCACACAAAAATTATCAATGGAAATCAAATGTATCAACCCATGGAGGTCTGGATTTGGAGTCACCCTCAAAATTAAAGTGGAAAACCACACTACAGGCTGATCCAACTTTGATGTAATGTCCTTAAAACAAGTCAAAATGAGGCTCAGTAGTGTGTGTGGCCTCCACGTGCCTGTATGACCTCCCTACAACGCCTGGGCATGCTCCTGATGAGGTGGCGGATGGTCTCCTGAGGGATCTCCTCCCAGACCTGGACTAAAGCATCCGCCAACTCCTGGACAGTCTGTGGTGCAACGTGGCGTTGGTGGATGGAGCGAGACATGATGTCCCAGATGTGCTCAATTGGATTCAGGTCTGGGGAACGGGCGGGCCAGTCCATAGCATCAATGCCTTCCTCTTGCAGGAACTGCTGACACACTCCAGCCACATGAGGTCTAGCATTGTCTTGCATTAGGAGGAACCCAGGGCCAACCGCACCAGCATATGGTCTCACAAGGGGTCTGAGGATCTCATCTCGGTACCTAATGGCAGTCAGGCTACCTCTGGCGAGCACATGGAGGGCTGTGCGGCCCCCCAAAGAAATGCCACCCCACACCATGACTGACCCACCGCCAAACCGGTCATGCTGGAGGATGTTGCAGGCAGCAGAACGTTCTCCACGGCGTCTCCAGACTCTGTCACATGTGCTCAGTGTGAACCTGCTTTCATCTGTGAAGAGCACAGGGCGCCAGTGGCGAATTTGCCAATCTTGGTGTTCTCTGGCAAATGCCAAACGTCCTGCACGGTGTTGGGCTGTAAGCACAACCCCCACCTGTGGATGTCGGGCCCTCATACCACCCTCATGGAGTCTGTTTCTGACCGTTTGAGCAGACACATGCACATTTGTGGCCTGCTGGAGGTCATTTTGCAGGGCTCTGGCAGTGCTCCTCCTGCTCCTCCTTGCACAAAGGCGGAGGTAGCGGTCCTGCTGCTGGGTTGTTGCCCTCCTACGGCCTCCTCCACGTCTCCTGATGTACTGGCCTGTCTCCTGGTAGCGCCTCCATGCTCTGGACACTATGCTGACAGACACAGCAAACCTTCTCACCACAGCTCGCTTTGATGTGCCATCCTGGATGAGCTGCACTACCTGAGCCACTTGTGTGGGTTGTAGACTCCGTCTCATGCTACCACTAGAGTGAAAGCACCGGCAGCATTCAAAAGTGACCAAAACATCAGCCAGGAAGCATAGGAACTGAGAAGTGGTCTGTGGTCACCACCTGCAGAACCACTTCTTTATTGGGGGGTGTCTTGCTAATTGCCTATAATTTCCACCTGTTGTCTATTCCATTTGCACAACAGCATGTGAAATTTATTGTTAATCAGTGTTGCTTCCTAAGTGGACAGTTTGATTTCACAGAAGTGTGATTGACTTGGAGTTACATTGTGTTGTTTAAGTGTTCCCTTTATTTTTTTGAGCAGTGTAATTACAGTCAATGGACAGTCTGATCAATATATACAGTCCTAAACAAAACAATGTCAGGCCATGTCTTGTTCTCTCACCCTGATCCATACCTGTTCCACTTTTTTCTGTCCATAGTCTGTTCTTCCCAAACCTGTGGATCCCCACGGAACCCTCTGTGCCTGAGTGAGTGGTGTAGAACTCCTCTACTTCAGCAGAACATGGAGACACAACACATTAGCTCAATAACCAGTCATGAACATTAGGTCATATTATAGAGTCATGTTTTCCAATGAGATATTTTCCTCACCAATGAGGATCGATGGCTCGCTTTCATTTATGTGTTGTTTAATGTTTTGGATGCCCTTGGATCGAGTGCAGTTAAACGGGTCGTCTGATGGGTTCTGCAGTGGAATAGTTTTGTGTCAACCAATGGCAAAATGGTACCATGAAAAGTAATGTATACTTATATAATGAAAAGTATGTCCCATACCATGTAACAGCACAATGTCTGTTGTTGTCCATTGGTTCCACACAGGAACAGTTGGTTTGGATCTTTAGTCTTGTGTAAAACAGTGATGTTATAGTGACAGTCCTGAAGTACAAAACAGAACTGTGTTACAACTTTGTATGCAAAATATTCTGTGTGCAACTTTAGTAATGAACTGTACTATAAAACCAACATCCTCTCAGATACTCACTGGTGATGCGGGATCATTACTTCTACATCCCTCTCCAAACACAGGACTCTGCAAAGGCAATCATTAAATGTATTGTACAGGTACAGATGTAGGATCTTAATTTGAGCCACTTTAATACAGCAGGAAAATAATCATGCAGCAACAGGACATGTGAATTATTATGTGGATTATAATTAATGGACATTTTTTTGTAGGCATTGATCCATTTTTCGTTAGGGCAAATCAAGTGACATTTTAAAGTGGAAATTACTAACTTTAAAAGCCTTTTTAAACCTTGAATATACTACAAGTTTGCTTTTTCTGCTGTGCACTAACATTCTCAGTAACATAAGAGTGATCAAATTAAGATCCTACATCTGTACATGTAGAGTACAATGTTCAACACATCCATTTTAACATATTCTAGTCTACAGCATGTAAGAGGGGAAGGACTGTTTAGCTCAATATTTACTGTAACAATATTAATAACTCTCCCTCTGTTATTACCATCAATTACATTACAGCAACTGAATTGGACAATCCTACTTAGAGCACGACCTGAATAGAGCTAAATCAATATAAAGCAACACAATACACAAGTAAGGTTTGCAGTAAGGGTAACTCAGTCATATTACCATTGTAGAGGGTTTAGAACTGTGGAAGTCTGTCTGGAACAGGTGTATATGGCCTGTAATGTATACTATGTTGTCTTGAGGGCCCTGCAGGAGCTTTATATGGCTGTTATTCCCAGATAGGTAGATTCTTAGGAAGCTCACATCTGAGGACACAGAGATATAAATCATTAAGTAAACATATGACTGGACTGGAGATGTGTTTCTGGAACTAGGAAGACTTCTTGGAAACCAGGATTCCATTGGCTAAGTGGGTTTAGAAGCAAGGTACAGGCAACACCTGGGTTGTGGGTTTGAATCCCTCACGGGCCACATACAGTGCCTTGCAAAAGTATTCATCCCACTTGGCGTTTTTCCTATTTTGTTGCATTACAACCTGTAATTTAAAGGGATTTTTATTTGGATTTCTTGTAACGAACATCTACAAAATAGTCCAAATTGGTGAAGTGAAATGAAAAACATAACTTGTTTCTGTAAATGAGGGAATTTATTATTAAATATACGTACTGTAGGCTAATAATAATTGTGCCCTGCCCTCCCATGCATTTCATATGCCCCCCTTAAGACTGCGGTCTGGCGACGGGTCTGTGCTATGCCAAAATGTGGACAGCCAGAGCCCAGTGCGGTATATGGCTGGGAAAACGTAACTCAATCCAGGGATGGAATATATCGTTGTACTTCTAATCACCACGAAATGATGAAAGGTGAATCGAGAAGATTGAAATACTGCTAGATTTTTATTAAACTGCCATTTTCGTCAGCATGCTAGGCTAGCTAATGCTAAAGCAACCCATTGGATTCAACAACACTTCCAGTAGCTACTCACCCCAACTCTAGGCGTCGCATTTTCATGGAATCCAATGGGCTTTTATTGCATTAGCTAGCCTAGCATGCTGACGAAAACGGCAGTTTAATCAAAAACAAGCATTATTTCAATCTTCTCGATTCGGGATGATTATGAGTACAACGACATATTACATCCCTGGATTGAGGTACGTTTTCACATTCCGGCATAGCACCACAGAGTTTCTAAACCCAGAGACGCAACATCGCGAGACTTCCGGGAACGCTTGAGAAACAGACCAAGCAGACCAGGCTGTGGTTTGGGGTTTAAGAAGTCAATGAGAGAAGTGAAATGTCTTTAAGTAGTTGATCACAGGGGTGTCCCCCCACATTCTGAAATTGCATTTTTGTCATTTTCATCATTGGAATGTGATACAAAACGAAGCGTTGGTTGCTTTAGGACCATGCGGACGCCTCCGAGCGGTCGAGTAGGCTGTTTGGAGTGTTTATCCGACTGGATAAAAAATTAATACAAATTATGTCCCTCCCCACTTCTAAAACCAAAGTTGAGCCCCTGGTTGAACATGTTACTACTTCAATCTTGTGAATGTGACAAAATGACACATTTAAATTTCTGTCAAAAACTACTTTATATCAACGGAGTGCCTTTGATTTGACGGCCGTTATGACATGTTTCTATGCATGAGTTTAGCAAGCCAACGTTGCCAAGACATCGCCTACAAGTGTGATCAGATATTTGAGAAGCAGTTCCTGCCTATCTTCAGACAGTACTATACTGTCTTTGCAACGTGGTCTCAGAGCACTTCGTATTATGCGGACACTGGCCTCCCAAGTGGCACAGTGGTCTAAGGCACTGTATCACAGTGCTAGCTGTGCCACTAGAGATCCTGGTTCGAATCCAGGCTCTGTTGTAGCCGGCCGTGACTGGGAGACCCATGGGGTGGTGCATAAGTTGTCCAGGGTAGGGGAGGGAATGGCTGGCAGGGATGTAGTTCAGTTGGTATAGCATGGCGTTTGCAACGCCAGGGTTGTGGGTTAGATTCCCACGGGGGTATAAAAAAATAATTAATTGTAAGTCGCTCTGGATAAGAGCATCTGCTAAATGATTTAGTATGATAGGTTACATTTCGTATGTATTAATTTGTGGATGTCCATCATCCAATTCGTACAATATTTTTTAAATGTACAACTTCTTACGCATTTCTAAACGTATGATATGTTACAAATTCCAGTTTGTAGTGGCTAACGTTAGCTAGGGGTGGCTAGGTGGCTAAAGCTAATGTTAACTAGCTGGCTTACGTTAGCTAGGCTAGGAGTTAGGTTAAAAGGTTAATGTTAGGGTTATCTAAAAGGGTTAAGGTTAGGAGAAGGGTTAACTAACATGCTAAGTAGTTGCAAAGTAGAAAAAATGCTATTTCAGAATGTGGACAAGTCCCCCCCATCCCCAGTGAAAGTTGCGCCCCTGTTTGATAGTTCCAAATCAAGAAAGTTTATTTATTGCCCCTTTTTTTACTTTAACTATTTGCATATCATTACTGTATATAGACATAATATGACATTTGAAATGTCTTTATTCTTTTGGAAAGTGTAATGTTTACTGTTCATTTAAAAAAATTGTTTATTTCAATTTTGTTTATTATCTATTTCACTTGCTTTGGCAATGTAAACATATGTTTCCCATGCCAATAAAGCCCCTTCAACTGAATCGGATCCTTTTGGCTATTGTGGACAATACAATTTTCCTCCAGATATTTTAGTATTGAATATAAATCGACTCCTAATAGGCCTAATCATTCAACCCCTGCTGTCATCATTAAATTATTATACTATTGATTTAAAATAAAAAGCTTACTTTACCTCTGTCTGTCAATGTCACCCTCGGTTTGTGGGTAAAGTCCGAAGCTTTCACCCCAAAAAATAATTGTCCTAAAAAGACGGCAAAGAGAGCTAGCGGACTCATGCTTTTCTGAGGCTCTAGCCAAATCATTACTTGAAGCTGTAGACGGTTTTAGCACAAGGGTGGTGTAGTATTATATCAATCGTCACTTACTTTTTTCCTCCAGTAGAAGACTGCTTATGCAAAGCACTGCTAGCAGGCGCTGTGTTAGGGAGCAGCCAATTAGCAAGCCTATGAGTCCAGAATAGCGACACTGCCCTCTGGTGGGTAAACTAAGAACTGTAATTGAACCCATTGAAAATATACGAAATATTGTTTCTTTTAAAAGAAGAAACGTAACACAGTTTGTACATTATTACAAATGAGTCCAGAGAATGAAGAAATTGCAGAAACTTCTGAAATGGAGAAAGTTAAGAATTAAATGAAAATTCTGAAAATGAAGGAATACAAGGAATGTGGAAACTGAACAATTAACTGTGAAAATGGCAACCATTTGTCGGGTACAAGAGTTTGAGGCTACAAAGAGGATTTTGATTCCTATGTAGAGCGTTTTTGAGCGTTGGCTGGCTGCAAATGAAATCAAACATGAAAAGAAAGCATACATATTTCTCAGTGTTTTGCATCCAACTGAGTATGGATTGCTGAAAGGTCTCATTGAACCAATAAAAGCAGTGGAGTTGACCTATGCAGAACTGACTGAAACTCTCTCAAGGCATTTCAAGCCTAAGCCCATTCTCATTGCAGAATGCTTCAGATTCTACCAACGTCACCAGAGTCAAGGGGAAACCGTGGCTGACTACATCCTTGCTTTGAAAAGGCTGGCAAGTACACTACAAGTAAAAGTTTGGAAACACCTACTCATTCAAGGGTTTTCCTTTATTTTTACTATTTTTTACATTGTAGAATAATAGTGAAGACATCAAAACTATCATTACTTTAACAACAGTCCATCATTACTTTAAGACATGAAGGTCAGTCAATACGGAACATTTCAATAACTTTTAAAGTTTCTTCAAGTGCACTCGCAAAAACCATCAAGCGCTATGATGAAACTGGCTCTCATGAGGACCACCACAGGAATGGAAGACCCAGAGTTCATTATAGTTACCAGCCTCAGAAATTGCAGCCCAAATAAATGCTTCACAGAGTTCAAGTAACAGACACATCTCAACATCAACTGTTCAGAGGGGACTGTGTGAATCAGGCCTTCATGGTTGAATTGCTGCAAAGAAACCACTACTAAAGGACACCAATAAGAAGAGACCTGCTTGGGCCAAGAAACACGAGCAATGGACATTAGACCGGTGGAAATGTGTCCTTTGGTCTAGAGTCCAAATTTGAGATTTTTAGTTCCAACCGCCGTGTCTTTGTGTGACGCGGTGTGGGTAAACGGATGATCTCTGCATGTGTAGCTCCCACAGCAAAGCATGGAGGAGGAGGTGTTATGGTGTGTGGGTGCTTTGTTGGTGACACAGTCTGTGATTTATTTAGAATTCAAGGCACACTTAACCAGCATGGCTACCACAGCATTCTGCAGCGATACTCCATCCCATCTGGTTTGGACTTAGCGGGAATTTCATTTGTTTTTCAACAGGACAATGACCCATTACACATCCAGGCTGTGTAAGGGCTATTTTACCAAGAAGGAGAGTGATGGAGTGCTGCATCAGATGACCTGGCTTCCACAATCCCCCGACCTCATCCCAATTGAGATGGTTTGGGATGAGTCGGACCGCAGAGTGAAGGAAAAGCAGCCAACAAGTGCTAAGCATATGTGGGAACTCCTTCAAGACTGTTGGAAAAGCATTCCAGGTGAAGCTGGTTGAGAGAATGCCAAGAGTGTGCAAAAATGTCATCAAGGTAAAGGGTGGCTATTTGAAGAATCTCAAATCTCAAATATATTTGTATTTGTTTAACACTCCATATGTGTTATTTCACAGTTTTGATATCTTCACTATTATTCTACAATGTAGAGAATAGTAAAAATTAAGAAAAACCCTTGAATGAGTAGGTGTGTCCAAACCTTTGACTGGTAGGACATGTGATTTTGCACAATTTCTTGATGATGCTCTCCGAGACACGTTTGTATGTGGTCTCACAGGTGAAGCATATCACAGATGGCTTCTGTCAGAGAAGGACTAGACTTTCAAGAAAGCCTGTGATATCGCACTTGGACTCGAGCTTGCCCACAGGGATACTATTGAGCTATCGGGACATGTAGAACGTCAGAAAGGAGTTCACAAGGTAATTGACACACGTGGAGTACAAATGCAGCTGGACACTGGAGCGTCTGTATCTCTTGTTCCAGAGAGAATCTACAAAGAAAAACTGAAAGAGTGCCCTCTTCAGCCAGCATCCATCCACCTTTCATCATACACTGGTGACACTATGCCTGTGTTAAGGCAGATCCATGTACCAGTCCGGTATGAGGGGAAGGAGTGGACGCTACCGCTTATCATTGTTAAAGGAGAGAAATCAGCCTTGCTAGGCAGAAACTGGCTACAGAAGATCAAGCTGAACTGGAGAGAAATCTTCAGTCTGAAAAATGACAAACCAGTGTGTCAGGCTACACTCACTAACATGCTGGAGAAGCACAAATAACTTTTCAAAGATGGCTACGGCGAGATACAAGACTTCACAGCAAAAGTCAGAGTGCAAGAAGGAACCAAGCCTATCTTTCACAAACCACGTCCAGTTCCCTATGCTCTTAAGGAAGCAGTGGAGAAAGAACTGGAACGCCTACAGAAGAGTAACATCATCACGAAAGTGGAGAGGAGCGACTGGGACGTTCCGATCATTGTAGTCCCAAAGAAAGACATTACCATCAGAATGTGCAGAGACTACAAGGTCACAGTAAATCGCTGCATACTACCAGAGGAATATCCACTACCAAACACTGAAGATCTGTTTGCCACTCTAGCTGGTGGGAAGGTTTTCAGTACGCTGGACCTGTCATTCTCTTATCAGCAACTGAAGCTGGATCCGGAGTCAGAACAGTATCTGACCATCAATACATACAAGGGGCTATTCAGATTCAATCGCTTGACCTATGGGATCTCGACAGCTCCAGCAATATTCCAACACACAATGGATCAGATCTTGACGGCATAGACAATGTTGTGTGCTTCATGGACAACATCCTCATGTCAGCACCAACCATTGAAGAGCACCTTGTAGTGCTGGACAAAGTGATGTCAAGACTGGAGAAATACGGAGTGAGAATGAAACATAGCAAGTGTGAGTTCCTCCAGGACTCAGTGGAGTATCTTGGATACAATATTGACGCACAAGGCCTGAACTATTACGGAAAGTTTTTGGCAAACTTGTCCACATTGTTGCATCCGCTTCACCAACTGCTGCAGGCCGATACAAAGTGGAATTGGTCTCCACATTGCGAAGAAGCATTCAAGACTTGCAAACAGCATCTACTAAAGAGCAAGTGGCTTGCCCACTACGACACAAAGATGAAGCTGAGACTCGCGTGTGATGCATCTCCATACGGAGTAGGAGCCGTCATCTCACATGTTCTACCATCAGGTGAAGAACACCCTATTGCATTTGCATCACAGACTCTGTCACCAACTGAGAACAATTATGCCCAAATTGAGAAGGAAGCCCTGAGCATAATATTTGGAGTGAAGAAGTTTCACAAATACCTCTATGGAAGGACGTTCCAACTGCTGACGGATCACAAGCCTCTGTTGGCCATCCTTGGACCAAAATCAGCCATAACAACCCTGGCTGCACTTTGAATGCAACGTTGGGCTCTGATATTGCTAGCCTACGACTACGAGATTGAGAACAGACAATCCAATGGTCACACAAATGCCGATGCACTATAAAGACTACCATGCAAAAGTGACACAGACAGTGAAGACGATAGAGCAGTCTTCCAGATCTCTCTCATCGACGAACTGCTCATATCTGTTTCAGACATAGCAGAGGAAACAAGGAAAGACCCTGTACTTTTAAAAGTCTTGGACTTAACGTTGGCCAGCTGGCCAACCTTCGTAAATGACGATAACCTTTGTCCATTCATCGACAAGAAAGACCAGTTGTCTACTGATCAAGGATGTGTTCTGAGGGGATCAAGGGTGGTGGTACCTCATAAATTCAAGAGGAGACTGCTATCTGACCTGCATGAGGGACATCCAGGGATCACTCAAATGAAAGCATTCGCCCGCAGTTATCTGTGGTGGCCTGGACTGGATCAGAACATTCAGCAGCATATAGGTCACTGTTCACCCTGTGAAGCTGTTCAGAACAAGCCTGCTACTGCACCTCTTCATTCATGGTCCTGGGCTGCTACACCATGGGAATGCATCCATGTGGATTACGCCGAGATTGACAAGCAACCCTTCCTTGTTGTCGTCGATGTCTATTCCAAGTGGATGGAAGTGTGCCCTACTCAACTGACCACAACTGAAAAGACAATCAATCTTCTCAGACACCTGTTTGCATCCTTTGGACTAGTCAAGGAGCTCGTCTCGGACAATGGCCCTCCTGTCACCACCTTAGCATCCGGCATCAAACGGAGCAGCGGAGAGAGCCGTGCAAACCTTTAAGAAGGCCTGGACTAGGCTCGAGATTCAGTCTGTGCCCACCCACCAAAGGCTTCCCCGTTTTCTGTTTACTTACCGTAACACACCACACACAGTAATGGAACGTACACAAGCTGAACTGTTTCTGGAACGCCAACCACGTACCTGCCTGACATTGTTGAAACCAGACTTGTCAAACACTGTGGCAAAGCACCAGCTATAGCAGAAGAAAGCTCATGACAGACACTCAAAGACTGTCAGATAATTCAAAGAGGGAGAGAGTGTGATGGTACATGATTTCAGACACCCCAAGCACCTGTGAAACTCAGGTGTGATCTTGCAACGCAGAGGACCTTTGACTTACCAAGTCCAAGTTGGTCATCACCATGTCAACATTCATGTGGATCATCTGCTACGGTCCAACGCCCCAGCAGAGACATGCCGAGAGAACAAGAACAATAATAACCCCCAGGACTAGTCTCCTGACTGTGGACGTATCGGAGAGACAGAGCCTGACCTTCCACCCGAACCTGGCCCACCACCGGAAGCCCAGGAGGAGCGGAGATATCCTGTTCGACAGCGAAGGGCACCTCAAAAGCTTGACCTGTGAGCTGAGCTGTTTCAGGAGGTAACGAACAGTAAAACAAACAAACACTTTAATATGTTCTAGATAAAAGGAAAGCAAAATAACATTACCTGGGTTAGTTATTAGGACACAAGTTCCATCTTCGGGGCAGAATAATCCCCTGGATTTGTGCTGGGCTCTGAAAAGTCTGCTTCAACCCAGTATTTGAGAAATGTTTAAGAATGCATTGTTCAGATATTGCATTAGTATTTCACAAACGTATTTACCTTGTTCTCTGGGAGTTAAAAGCTATGGGGGAGGAGTGTAGTATTGGTGATCTATATCTGTCTATATTAGTTACCATGCTGTTACTAAGCAATAATGTATTATGGCAGGGTTATGTTATGGAACCTAATAGGAAGTGCACATGCACTTTCTTACAAAACGACACTAAACTGTTCTCCCGTCTCCTGCCTGGTAATTTTCTCCACAACACAAATATTACAGGTTGGGGTCTATACAGTCGTGGTCTTCCGTCTAGTCTAGTCTTCACTCTTCAACTTCATCAGAGATACGCCTCTTTCTCTCTGCATTCATTTCCACTTGGGGAAACAGGTACAGGTAGTGTACCCAAAAAGTAGCTCAATTGCTCTGTTGTGAGCTCGGTAATATTTTTGATAGACTACGGCCTTGATTTTTCTCGTCCGTCGCGCGAAGAGATGTCTTTACTTTTTGATAACCTTCTATTGGCCACTACAAGTGCGAATTCCTACCCGCTAGATGTGCATATTATGTAGCCTAAATTCAGAGAAGGCTAGACTAGTATAGACTAAACTGTAGTCTCTTACTCTCTTCCAAACCAGGTGCACAGAATATAAGCCAGATGTGGACATCCTGGGCTGGCGTGGTTACATGTGGTCTGTGGTTGTGAGGCCACTTGGATGTACGGCCAAATTCTCTAAAACTACGTTTTTTGCTAGAGAAATTAACATTCAAGTCTCTGGCAACAGCTCTGTTGGAAATTCCTGCAGTCAGCATGCCAATTGCATGTTCCCTCAAAACTTAAGACATCTGTTGCATTGTGTTTTGTGACAAAACTGCACATTTTAGAGTGGCCTTTTATTGTCCCCAGCACAAGCTGTTTAATCAGCTTCTTGATATGCCGCACCTGTCAGGTGGATAGATTATCTTGGCAAAGGAGAAATGCTCACTAACAGAGATGTAAACAAGTTTGTGCACCAAATTTGAGAGAAATTAGCTTTTTGTGCATATGTAAAACTTCTGGGATTTTTATTTCAGCTCATGAAACATGGGACCAACACTTTACATGTTGCGTTTATAATTTCGTTCAGTATAATAAATTCCTGCTTTTGTATTTGCCATAGGTGGTGCAATGGATGGCTGCTGAAATAGGCAAAAGCAGACATAACTAGCCTATGTTATCATCACAACTCTCTGCGTCACATCCTTTTTGGCAGATTACACCAAGGAAATAAATAAAATATTGGTTCCCCATAAAATATTCTGTGTCATATACAGTAGTAATCATGTAAATAGGCTACATTTAAACAGCTCAGACCATATCACACTGCCAAACAATAGCAGATGCAGCACACTGAACTGTAGATGTAAAAGTTTATGTGGGTCTCAGCTTGTTATAGAGAAGAATCACATGATGATCATCATATCTTTTCAAAGGCACATGAAAAAGAGCAGATTGATGTCAAGTTTTCTCATTACACAGATGTTTTCTTGGAGGCACAGCCTTACTCAAACATTGAGTATGAATTTGTGCGTTGGGCTGGCACAATAATGGTGTAACAGACAATTATGGACAATAACCATGAACTAAAACAATAATTGTCATGTCTTTTTAATACATTCATTTTAGGAGGGTGCGGATTCAACTTTATTTTCAAGTAGATATAGTTTATCCAATCATCATTTCATTTTTTACATAATGAGGATAAAGTTAGTAATGATTTCAGGAGGAAAATGGCACAGGCGTAAGGATAAGCTTAATTTCCAAAAGTTCCAAGCGGTCAAAACTATCCATTTGGTAACACTACCTTTTAAGGGGTCCTTATTACAGTAAAATGACTCTGTAACAAGTATTGTAGTTAAGTGTAACAAGTAGTTACAGTGTAATAACAACATGTACCTGGTAGTAATTGCAGTCCATAGCCAGCCATGCCTCCCTGCCAAATATCTGGACTGCTTGGCAAGCGATAATCCCACTGGTTGAGGAGCTGAATGTCCTTCTGCAGGATTGGCCCGGACTCTACTACACTGTTCATGTTCTGTGTTCCAAGTGCCTCAAGAGAGGGTCACCCAACCCACACACCTTCCCAGGTAAATATGATGTCCCTTCTCTTTCCCCACCACCACCCCCCCACACCTCAGTTACCAGTGGTTTAGAATCATCATGGCATTATGGAAATATCTCATGGAGGGGACATCTGATACATTTTAATGGATGAAACTGAATAATTAACCGCTAATAACAACAATAACATGTTCCGTCCTATTATAAATGTCTAAAAACAATCTTTCGAGCTTTAAATGAGAAAGTGAAAACCATACTGTACATTCATGCATTGCCCTTGTTCTATATTCAATAGAAATAGGGGTGTATTGCTGTGGGTGAGAAGGTGACTCATTAGGTTGAAGTTAAGTCAGTCAGTGGGGATGGAAGCTACACAAAGACGACGGTGCGGCTGGTGGTGACATTAGCTCAGCTGAAGACACAAATTGGCCTCGTAGCTGTCTGTTCTGGGCCTCCTGCTGAGATCATGGACAAATTCTGACATGGGGGTGTAGACTGAGGGTTGCCATGGCAATGCAACTGCCTTTATTTTCTTTGAATGTGACTAGAGTACAATAGATCATACAGCACGAGCGAGCCCATAGTCAGCTCTTTGTTATGATATAAACAATGCCATCCTGACATCCGTAGGTGTGTGTACGCACATATGGCAAAATCAGTAAAGGTTTCCCTCCTATAGCTCAGTTGGTAGAGCATGGCGCTTGCAACGCCAGGGTTGTGGGTTCGATTCCCACGTGGGGCCAGTATGAAAAATGTATGCACTCACTAACTGTAAGTCGCTCTGGATAAGAGCGTCTGCTAAATGACTAAAATGTCAAATGTAAGTGTAACAGCAAATGCTTGTTACAAATGGGCATTTTCCCACTAAATTCACCAACATATTTTTTGCTTCTTCTCAGCTGCATCCGATTCATTAACAACTGTGACAAAGGTTGGGACCCCTTGTGGATGTGCTGGGTGTCTGAGAGATTTGCATAGATCCACAGATTATGCAATCGCCATCGCACTGCACACTGCCCTATCCCATCTGGACAAGAGGAATACCTATGTAAGAATGCTGTTCATTAACGATAGTTCAGTCTTCAACACCATAGTGCCCTCCAAGCTCATCATTAAGCTCGGGGCCCTGGGTCTGAACCACGCCCTGTGCGACTGGGTTCTGGATTTCCTGACGGGCCGCCCCCAGGTGGTGAAAGTAGGAAACAACACCTCCACTACGCTGATCCTCAACCCAGGGGCCCCACAAGGGTGCATGCTCAGCCCCCTCCTGTACTCCCTGTTCACCAATGACTGCGTGGCCACGCATGCCTTCAATTCAATCATCAAGTTTGCGGACAACACAACAGTAGTAGGCCTGATTACCAACCTGATTACCAACAATGACGAGACATCCTACAGGGAGGAGATGAGGGCCCTGGCGGAGTGGTGCCAGGAAAATAACCTCTCCCTCAACATCAACAAAATGAAGGAGCTGATCATGGACTTCAGGGGACAGCAGAGGGAGCGCGCCCCTATCCACATCGATGAGACCGCAGTGGAGAAGGTGAAAAAATTCAAGGCATTATCAGCTTCAAGTTCCATACTGTTTTACTCATTTCATATGTATATACTATATTCTACTGTATTTTAGTCAATGCCACTCCGACATTGCTCATCCTAATATTTATATATTTGCTAATTCCATTCTTTTACTTTTAGATTTGTGTATATTGTTGTGAATTGTTGGTTACTACTGCCCTGTTGGAGCCAGGAACACAAGCATTTCGCTACACCCGCAATAACATCTGCTAAATATGTTTATGTGACCAATAATTTTTATTTTTATTTTATTTGATAACTGAAATAATATGAAAGCCTGGAAATGGCCAAGTCACAAACCAGCTAATGTTAGAACAGGATTATTTACAGTGAGGGAAAAAAGTATTTGATCCCCTGCTGATTTTGTACGTTTGCCCACTGACAAAGACATGATCAGTCTATAATTTTAATGGTAGGTTTATAGACTGATCATTTCTTTGTCAGTGGGCAAACGTACAAAATCAGCAGGGGATCAAATACTTTTTTTCCCTCACTGTAGTTACCAAGCTGACAACCAGCCTGAGCTTTCAATTGTCATTATCTAGCTATCTTCATAAGGGCTAGGCTTCAGTCTTAGGCTCTTGCAATCCACAGCCAGCAGGCGTACTATTTTTAGGAGTCATATCACAGATAAACAGACACAATGAGATATTTAGCTGCTAGCTAGCTATGTCGTTAGCTAATGATTACTGCATATGGGGATCATAATGTTGCATTTTACTGGTAAAATATAAATCCTGCAGAAGCCCCCTCTTCTGCCTGGCTGGCTAGCTAGCTAGCAAGCTTCATATCATTAGCCAGTCGATTTTAGCTAGAAACACCAGTGCTGGAACCCCAGTCAGCATTGCAGCATTGTTAATAAAGTACTCCTACAAGATATGATATACTTGATATTCTGGATCATATTATCACATTCCTATATGTGGATAATACAGAAGACATTGAACTGCTACACCCCCCCTCCCTCTCTTTTTTACACACACGCACACACATTTTACTCTATGGCAGTAATTGAGGTAAACACTGAATGCAATCTAAATGCTGGCCATCGGCCAGTGAAGAGTTCACTGCTTCTCTGAATGGCAGTGAGAAAGTGTGTGTGCAGGCAGTTTGCAGCAGAGTGAGTAAGGGTACAGCTCTGCAGTCTGCAGACCGGGAACTTGCTAATGGAAGTGACAGCTTGCAGGTCACAAAAGAAAGGGAGGGGGAATTGTGCTGATCGTGTGTGTGTATTGGGCATGGAGTGGGGAGAGTTGGGAGCTGGGACAAGACTGCAGCTATGTGAGAAACCTGGCCAGAGATAAAAACTGCAGGATGAACAAACCTCTCTTCACTGACACTTGGCTCACAGGTAGCGTGCCTACACCACCCCACCAGCCTCCCCCTCTCTGCAAGGGAGAAGGGATTACTGTCCTGAAGAGATTACAGAATAGAAAGAGGGTATTGTTGAGAAGTCATCGAGATATCCACATCACATCACCATAATGGCCCGGAGTACCTGCCACTTCACTGAATGAGACATCGTTTCAGCTGTGGAATGGAGCAACTCAGCATGGGTCAGCCAAACTAACTGCTTTGTGGACTTTGAAAAGAAGTCATTGTCATTTTTTGTTGAAGCTTGTCAGAGCATAATGTGAGGATTATTGGATCATTCTGTATCACAACCTCTGGATCACTTTTTGCTCTTAAAACATTTTTTTTATTTTAGCTGGGAAAACCATTGAATACCCTCCAAATCGACAACTCCTCTAAGCTAAGAGGGAAAAAGGGGTGACTACAGGAGTGAGAGGCTGGGGGTCTTATACTGTAGGTGTCTGACATAAATGACCAGAGCTCAACTGGCTGAAGAAGAGGAAGGGGCCTACAGAAGACTAAAGAGGCACCATCAGTGTGAGGCTGCCAGTGACACCTCTCCATAGACTTACAGTGTTACAGAGCTTCCAGAGCTGGCTCCCCAGAAGGTGTCACCATGCCTTATCACCTGGAGGAAGAGGACTGTATGGCAGTCTGTACTATTCTTCTGCTGCAAGGGGATGATCGAGGGTGTCGTGGTCCTCCTCTTCATCTGGCTGCTCATACAGGTCCTGTTAACCAAGAACCTGGAAGGTACTGACTCCCTCTCCCATCTGATGGTTCACTGTTGATAATTTATATTGTTCTAATAGTAGGTTACTGTAATGCTTGTTCATATAGACTTTGATCCCATGTACAGATGTACGGTATTATCTTAATAGGCTCAGCAGGAAATGGAAACTTGTAGTGTATTCAAGGTTGAGAAAGGCTTCCAAACTTTGTCATTTCACTTTATAATGTCAGACTTGATTTACCCTAACAAAAAATGTATCAACCCCTACAAAAATGTCCCAGAAAAATTATATTCCACATAATAATTCACATTTCGTGCAGAATGCTGTGGTAGCCATGCTGGTTAAGTGTGCCTTGAATTCTAAATAAATCACTGTCAGTGTCACCAGCAAAGCACCCCCACACCATCACACCTCCTCCTCCATGCTTCACAGTGGGTACCACACATTCGGAGATAATCCGTTCACCTACTCTGCGTCTCACAAAGACACGGCGGTTGGAACCAAAAATCTCAAATTTGGACTCATCAGACCAAAGGACAGATTTCCACCGGTCTAATGTACATTGCTCATGTTTCTTGGCCCAAGCAAGTCTCTTCTTATTATTGGTGTCCTTTAGTAGTGGTTTCTTTGCAGCAATTCGACCATGAATTTTTTTTTATGTACTCACTAACTGTAAGTTGCTCTTGATAAGAGTGTCTGCTAAATGACTAAAATGTAAATGAAGGCCTGATTTACGCAGTCTCCTCTGAGCAGTTGATGTTGAGACGTGTCTGTTACTTTAATTCTGTGAAGCATTTATTTGGGCTGCAATTTCTGAGGCTAGTAACTCTAATGAACTTATCCTCTGCAACAGAGGTAACTCTGGGTCTTCCTTTCCTGTGGCAGTCCTCATGAGAGCCAGTTTCATCATAGCGCTTAATGGTTTTTGCGAGTGCACTTGAAAACTTTAAAAGTTATTGAAATTTTCCAAATTGACTGACCTTCATGTCTTAAAGTAATGATGGACTGTTGTTTATCTTTGCTTATTTGAGCTGTTCTTGCCATGATATGGACTTGGTCTTTTACCAAATAGGGCTATCTTCTGTATACCACCCCTACCTTGTCACAACACAACTGATTGGTTCAAACGCATTAAGAAGGAAAGAAATTCCACAAATTAACGTTTAACAAAGCACACCTGTTAATTGAAATGCATTCCAGGTGATCACCTCATGAAGCTGGTTGAGAGAATACCAAGAGTGTGCAAAGCTGTCATCAAGGCAAAGGGTGGCTACTTTGAAGTATCTCCAATATAAAGTACATTTTGATTTGTTTAACACTTTTTTGGTTACTACATGATTCCATATGTGTTATTTCATAGTTTTAATGTCTTCACTATTATTCTACAACATAGAAAATAGTAAAAATAAAGAAAAACGCTTGAATGAGTAGGTGTGTCCAAAGTTTTGACTGGTACTGTACATTTTCACTGGCACATGAATGATACAGGACTTGGAGCCATGTCTCAGCAGCTGCACCGTAGAGATTAGTGAGAGAAATTGACTCATAAGCGCAGGAATGAGGCATGAAAATAGTTGATAACATTTTGTCTGTGTAAAAACATAAGGAGTTCCTGAATACTAACCGCTTCCCCCACTTCATATGATAACGTTCCATAAAGACCATGTGCCAGCTGAGACCTATTTTGCTACACTCACCTAAACTGTCTGTTACTCAAGCATGGATTAAGCCTGCTCATAGATGGCTCTCACAGTGAGAGGTGTCATAAGATTTAAGTATCGGTGGATAACCCTCAAACATTTTCTGGTATTTCTTCACAATGGGCCCGATTTAGACTTTACGCCTTTCTTACTCACGCCTTCCCTACGCACTTATCAGTAGTTGGTATTCAGACTTATCTTATTAAGGTGCATAGTGGGCTTTGTAGGCGTGGTTCCCTTGTGTGTGCAGAATACATGTAATTCAACTGTGGAAAACCCTACCAGTTACTGGCCAACAGATCTTTTCATGGAGTTTTCATTCAACAGGGTTTTCAGTACATTTTTCTTAAGCCATCCCTTTAAATACGGTGTACCTTTAATTAGAATTTTGTGACAAGCTAGAATACATCGAGAGAACGAATAAGGAAAATAGGGAAAGACATATTAGTCTCTGTTTCAACACCAACTGGTAGATTTAAAAAATACTCTTATTTAGGCACATTTTGGGGTTATGAAAGTATGTATGAATCATAAAAAACAGGTTTGATGAATAAAAAATAGTGGTTTGATGAATTCTGAAAATTGCCACATTCTTTAACCCATGGTAATGTTGGAATATTAGTGTACATAGAATTACAATAGGGAGAATAGTGTGTAATAGTAGGCTATACCCTCATCTATTGACTGTACTAACCACGGCCAAGTATTGCACCATGTGTCAGGTTCAAACTGTTATATGGTTTGGTCTGCGCTCAGCTCCATAACGATTTAATTAGCCTACATGTATTTATTTTATATTATTAACTGTTACTAATGATCCTCATCAACAACCACATGGCCGTGATCGCGTTTACAGAGGAAGCAAATAAAGGTAAACAAAACAATGTAATTAAATAGAATGATAATGTAGGCTATACCAACTGAAGGGAACTAACAGTAAATTGTAAGTTATTAGGCCTACTGGTGGTCGATACTGATAGTGGCTAATATTTAGCATGATAGAAATAGGAAACAGAAAAAGTTGGGGTAGCCTATAATAACACTCATCTTTCACTCCTCAATGTCTGACTCATGTTCACACGTACTCCAACTCAACTCAAACCTTTCCATCTGTTACACCACAGAGATCTAAGCATTAAGTCAGCAGTGTGGATAGCACAGATACAGTGCCGTGAAAAAGTATTTGCCCCCTTTCAAATTCTCTCTAATTTTGCATATTTTTTATACTGAATGTTATCAGATCTTCAACCAAAACCTAATATTAGATAAAGGGAACCTGAGTGAACAAATAACAACAATTACATACTTATTTAATAAACAAAGTAATGCAACACCCAATGCCCCTGTGTGAAAAATAATTGCGATGTTGTGGCAGGACTTGAAATGAGCAGTTCATGCTTGAAAACCCACAAATGTCGCTGAGTTAAAGCAGTTCTGCATGCAAGATTGGGCCAAAATTCCTCCACAGCGATGTGAGAGACTGATCAACAACTACAGGAAGCATTTTGTTGCAGTCATTGCAGCTAAAGGTGACACAACCAGTTATTGAGTGTAAGGGTGCAATTACTTTTTCACACAGGGGAATTGGGTGTTGCATACCTTTGTTAATTAAATTAAATAAGTATACATTGTTTTGGTTATTTATAAACTCAGGTTCCCTTTATCTAATATTAGGTTTTGGTTGAAGATCTGATAACATTCAGTATAAAAAATAGAGAAAATCAGAAAGGGGGCAAATAATTTTTCACTGCACTGTATCTAAAAAAAAACAACACTATCTTTCCCTAGAGATATCATTACAGCTTGGGCTTTTTTGTTGTTTTGGCTCTGTACTCCATCACTTTGGATATTGGAGTCACTTTTATTGTACATAAGAATATGTATCTAAACACTTCTACATTCATGTTGATTCTACGATGATTACAGATAGTCCTGAATTAATCGTGAATAATGATGAGTGAGAAAGTTACAGACGCACAAATATTATAGCCAGCCAGCCTCGTCCCCGTCCCCCGTCCCCCTGCACTTTAACCTCATAGTCATTGTATCATTTCCTGGAGTACAAACAACAAAACATGTGTCACTCTCCCAATACCTTTGTAGCTCACTCTAATTATATATTAATCATTTAATAATACATATAAATAAGTAATACATCAAAAAATAAAAATATATATATTTACAAGTATAATGCTGTTAGCAAGAAACTTAAAAGTTAAGTAAAAAATATATATTTCTAAAATGTAACATTAAATTAAAAAAGTATTTGTCTGTTTTTGCAATATACTGAACATTCATATTGTCACATAAAATATTTCAAACTCCTGCAAAGTTTCATATTAGAAAACATAGCACGATAATTAAACACGAGGCCAATTCCTCCAGATAAATCCTTAACTCAACACAAGTGCAGTTGCTTTAACTTCTACAGCGTTCAGTTTTTTGACAGGCATGTCCAAGTCAAGTCAGCTCGGTCATAGGGCTGGGGTGATAGTCCATAGAGCTGATGCTAGCAGAGCAAAGTCAGGACCAGTAGTAGTACCAGACCCAGACCAGGAAAGGGTAGGTGGTGAGAGGCCAGGCCTGTGACCCCCCTGTCCAGCTGTAACTGGTACTGCACCAGGGTCCTGCGGTAGCCCCTCTCCTCAGACACACAGCTGTATGTTCCCTGCTGCTCAGGGCCCATGCTCTCTATTAGCAGGAGACACTGGTCCTCTGACTTTGTGGAGATGCACGGCGTTGCTGTGGTGTTGCCATGGTGCCTCCAGCTGTACTCAGCGTGGCTGGACAAGGTTGGGCAATGGAGGAAGTACTTTGAAGATAGAGGAACTCTGATTCCATCTACAGCACCAACTGATGACCCTGGAAAGTAAACTAAGAGCAAAACA
Source organism: Coregonus clupeaformis (assembly GCF_020615455.1). NCBI lineage: Eukaryota > Metazoa > Chordata > Actinopteri > Salmoniformes > Salmonidae > Coregonus > Coregonus clupeaformis. Next base: position 31,005 of record NW_025534975.1, read on the forward strand.
TTGCTTTTTAGACTTCCATAGCTAACCATTGTGGATGGTTTCCATCCTTTATTATAGTACTTGGTCATAATAAGGGGTTTGTATTTGTACAAGGATGGCTGTAACACACTACACACCTTTACTTGCAGTAAATCCTCTGGATATGTTGCTGCATACCTGATGGTTCCCGTTCTCCACATCCTGAATTGTATCACTGTAAAAAGACAAGCATATATGAGTTAAGGAGTCTCAACCAGCAACTCAACCAGCAAATGTACCGGTTTATTGTACAGTAGGGTGTAGGGTGTCTACCTTGTGGTTGGCAGAGAGATAGTTCTTTGAAACAGAGGAGCTGTACTGAAACCACATAGTATCACACCAACGGAGCATAGAGCATTTGACTACACGACAAGGTGGTGTGTAGTATCGTGTGTGTGTAGCGTGTGTGCATGTTTGGGGGGAGTGTAGAGGAGGAAGTGTAGTATACTTTTTAACAGCAGGTGGGGATCAGAGTGAGGAAGTGAACTAACATTTTCCTCTGACACACACTGCAGACATACTTGTAAGTATGTCACGTTTAATCAAATGAAGTATATTTTGTTTGCTTTCATGGCCTCATCTGACACCACATTTGTTTGAAGTACATTTTGTTTGTTTTCATGGCCTCATCTGACACCACATTTGTTTGAAGTACATTTTGTTTGTTTTCATGGCCTCATCTGACACCACATTTGTTTGAAGTACATTTAGTTTGTTTTCATGGCCTCATCTGACACCACATTTGTTTGAACAAGGGCCATGTGTGTATACATCATTCTGGAAAAACTACCTCTGGCCATGTTGAGCTGAACTGATGGAAAATAAGGTCTAGCATAATGTCCAAACTAATGCACCACTCTATATTTGCATTTTTGACAAACACTATGAAGTGTTACAACAAAACTGTATAAGGCTCACAGGAAACCACAGAGAGGAAACCAATATGTTGATAACCATTAATGAGAAATCTATTTTCAAATCACTACCATTAAATATCTATACAGCGGATGCTATAAGCTGAAAGCAGGCTGTGCTTGGTCTTACTTTGTAGCTGTGGTGCAGCGATGGCCGTCCCAGCCGCAGTAAGGGTCTCTGGCCAAAACACAGTCTTCACACTGGGCCCCATACTGATCACAGCTGCCCAGGTCAATCTGAACCAGCTCTTTGCTGGAGGCCACATACAGCTTTGCCTGGAACACAACACCACAAGAACATTAGAAAAAAAGGAGCTATCTAGAACCTAATAGAATAACCCCTTGAAGAACCCTTTTTGGTTCCAGGCAGAACCCATTTGAGTTCCATGTAGAACTATTTACACAGAGAGTTCTACATGGAACCCAAAAGAGTTCTATGTGGAACCAAAAAGGGTTCTCCTATGGGGACAGCCGAAGAACCCTTTTGGAACCCTTTATTCTAATATTGTAGGGAATACTGGAACAATGACTGTTGACTGCAGAAGAAAGTTACTGGCTTACAATTAGAACACCACTTCTTCTACAATATTATTATAGAGATATAAATATAGTTGTTATGGTTGCAGTTGTTCCTGTCTATTGTCTCTCTCCTCCCGTTCAGACCTCTGGGACGTATTGTGGTCGGATTTTGGAAACCACCTTCCGATGTGGGCGCATTGGAGATGGATATTACGTAACAGCCTACAACATTCTGTGTATTTGAATGAGGCATGCAATTTTAAACCTGTGGCCAATACTTATTATTAAACTAAATCCCAATGCCATCAAATGATATGCAGACGGAATGCATTTTAAAGGACAACAACATCTGTAGTTGAATCATCAAACGTTCAGCCGTGATCAAATAACTGATCCACATGTTAAAACATGGTATGAAAGGGATCTCTTTGACTATTGTCTATTCCACTCCATGTTTTATTACTACATTGCTACCACTGTTGGATCTCAATGGGGAGGTTTCTGTGTGGGCTGTGTTCCTTGACTCACCGTTGAGGAGTGTAACATCATACTGAGGATGTGTGCCCTGTAGTTAAAAGGTTGTAACTCAGCGATGACGAAGGCCTGACCATCCCTCTCCAGAACCTTATGAATCCCTCCATTCTCTAGTGTAGACACACACACACAGCCAGTGTCAAACAGCAGTCATCGATCATTGAGGATATGAGTGAGAGTCAAACATTACAAAAAAAAGGTGTGGGTAAGAAATGTCAACAGTCCTTTAAATGTTTCATCATAACGTTGAGACATCCTCCAGTCATATATTACACCACTCACAGTACAGATGCATGGTGGGGCATAGACTCACCCTGAGGATACATATCTATGACTATCTATGACTATTGCTACAGTAATGCTTCTGATACTGTACTTCAATTACATTCATCAGTCTCATGTCTGGGTTGTATTTCTCTGACACTAAGCACACCCTACAAACTGTTGTGCAGGTGTGAATCTCGAGTTAGGGTTGAAGTCTCTGTGTGCCAATTTGAGTGCAATGATGGGAAATGAACTCTGGTTTCCTAGCACAGTGTGATAAGACTATACTTCCACTTAGTTACTTCTCTTTTTTAAAGTTCAAAATAAACTGTTCAGACAGGCCTTTTTTTTACACCTTACAAAAGATCAGTGTCAGTCAGTCAGCGTGAAAAAAAGTGTCACTTTACACCCTCTAGTACCATGAATGGTCAATATTATTTCAACCTTCTGAAAGCCTCTGTCTCTTGAAACTGGTGTGATTATAAGATGGACATTTTCTCATCTCATCCACATTCCTATAATTATACTGTACATAAACACGATACAGCTCCCTATCATCACTTGCTGCAGGGTCATAAGAGGTGTATGTTAAAGGTCTCCAAACATCTCCGAAGGCTAAGGTTTCCCGTCATTCCTTTCAGACTGATCATTTGTGATTCATCATCTAGAGATCAAAACTTCTCACCTAGAGACAGAAACAGGACATTCCATTTGCCTTGGACTCTATCCATGCGGATGTGGTGGTAATGGCGGTGAGTGACCAGGAGAGGCCCACTGGTGACCCACTCCTCCATCTCTGAATGCTTGTCCACCATCTTCAGGACTTCAATGGGGAGTTTAGTGCTGTCTTTAACACACTACAAGAGGATGGACACTTTTATGTATACTTCAACATACAAAGATATACACAGAATACAGTCCAATATTGTAGACATACAGAGTAAAGGAGTAGAGCTGACTAGAAAGTTGAGTATATTGTTGAGCATACCTCCCCAGGTCGTGGGTTTGTAACGGGCCCTGTGTGTCCCTTGAAGTTGGACGTTTTAAAGATGCGGTCAATATCTGCTATGGTGTAGACACATACAGCACTCATACCCCTAGGGATAGACACAGAGCTCAGCAAGTTTCAACTATACCCCTTACTAAAGATCTCTTTCACAATGTTTCACAACATCTGCTTTCAGTAAAGGTCAGAAGATCAGATGACTCTCGAGATCAGAAAAGGAATATGAACTGTAACCAAGTTACATTTAAAGAGGGGAAGCACAACCCAAACTTCCATGTGATAAAAACAAAACAAAGAGTACGACATTTTGGTTTTCTTAATCGTTAAAACTCCTTATGTCACTTTCACTTCGATGTTTTATCTTTCAAATTAGATTTTTTTCTTAACGGCACTGCAACGTCATGTCATAAACTGTACTATGAGTCCCTGCTCCCAGAGCCTGTTGTGTTGCTATTGCTGATTTGTGTATGTTACTAAGGTCCATTATGATCTATCTACAGTATGTCGTCCTACCAGCCATTCCTGAAGAGTGCGTAGACCCTGGTATCCTGCCACCTGTCTCCCAGAACAGTGTTCATGTCCACTAGCTGGGTGAAGTACAGCCTGCTGTCATGGTCTCCACAGAAGAGCCTGGTACTCAACTTGGAGGTCCACCTGAACTGCAGATAGGACTTAGGTCCTCCAAGATCGGCCTGGAACACACATCCAACCACGGACATGCTAAGATAATCACAGTGGGCAAGTGCACACACCACTTAAAGGAGCCCCCCAATGAAAATAGTCTTAATTAAGGGCTTAAATGGGCAGAAATGGAGTTGGTGCCACATATGAAAGATCTACAAATATTTTCTGAACTAAACTGCAGCACTGGTGATTACATACAGTGAAGGCATGATTCATGTTCTACATTCATGTATGTAGTGCTTACCATGCAGACTTGAGCAACCCGGGAAACCCAGAGATCAGAGTCCAAACTCGGGTCTCGGGTCTTCTCTATGTAGAAGGCGTATAGTCTGTCCTGCAGATTATCCTCTCTCTGCCCACTAGCCACCAAACTCACATATCTCTGTTCTAGGGAAAATAACAGGATAAATCATTAAATTCAATGGACAGTCTGATCAGATATACAGTACTAAACAAAACAATGTCAGGCCACGTCTTGTTCTCTCACCCTGATCCATACCTGTTCCACTTTTTTCTGTCCATAGTCTGTTCTTCCCAAACCTGTGGATCCCCACGGAACCCTCTGTGCCTGAGTGAGTGGTGTAGAATTCCTCTACTTCAGCAGAACCTGGAGACACAACACATTAGCTCAATAACCAAACCAGTCATGAACATTAGGTCATATTATAGAGTAATGATTTCCAATGAGACATTTTCCTCACCAATGAGGAGCGATGGCTCGCTTTCATTTATGTGTTGTTTAATGTTTTGGATGCCCTTGGATCGAGTGCAGTTAAACGGGTCGTCTGATGGGTTCTGCAGTGGAATAGTTTTGTGTCAACACGCCAATGGCAAAATGGTACCATGAAAAGTCATGTATACTTATATAATGAAAAGTATGTCCCATACCATGTAACAGCACAATGTCTGTTGTTGTCCATTGGTTCCACACAGGAACAGTTGGTTTGGATCTTTAGTCTTGTGTAAAACAGTGATGTTATAGTGACAGTCCTGAAGTACAAAACAGAACTGTGTTACATCGTTGTATGCAAATTATTCTATGTGCAACTTTAGTAATGAACTGTACTATAAAACCAACATCCTCTCATCTTCTCAGATACTCACTGGTGATGCGGGATCATTACTTCTACATCCCTCTCCAAACACAGGACTCTGCAAAGGCAATCATTAAAAATATTGTACAGGTACAGATGTAGGATCTTAATTTGAGCCAGTTTAATACAGCAGGAAAATACTCATGCAGCAACAGGACATGTGAATTATTATGTGGATTATATAATTAATGGACATTTTTTGAAGGCGTTGATACATTTTTCGTTAGGGCAAATAATGTGATATTTTAAAGTGGAAATTACTAACTTTAAAACCCTTTTTAAACCTTGAATATACTACAAGTTTGCATTTCCTGATGTGCAGTAAAATTCTCAGCAACATAAGAGTGATCAAATTAAGATCCTACATCTGTACATGTAGAATACAATGTTCAATACATCCTTTTCAACATAATCTAGTCTACAGTATGTAAGAGGGGAAGGACTGTTTAGCTAAATATTTACTGTAACAATATCAATAACCCTCCCTCTGTTATTACCATCAATTACATTACAGCAACTGAATTGGACAATCCTACTTAGAGCACGACCTGAATAGAGCTAAATCAATATAAAGCAACACAATACACAAGTAACTCAGTCATACAACCTTTATAGAGGTCAAACTGTGGAAGTCTGTCTGGAACATGTTTCTATGGCCTGCAGCGTATACTATGTTGTCTTGAGGGCCCTGCAGGAGCTTTATATGGTTGTTATTCCCAGACAGATGGATTCTTAGGAAGCTCACATCTGAGGACACAGAGATATAAATCATTAAGTAAACATATGACTGGACTGGAGATGTGTTCACGCATAAACTGTGCTCATTGAGATTACACTCTGGAACTTCTGGAACTAGGAAGACTTCTTGGAAACCATGATTCCATTGGCTAAGTGGGTTTAGAAGCAAGGTACAGGCAACACCTGGATTGTGGGTTTGAATCCCTCATGGGCCACATACACTATATATACAAAAGGATATGGACACCCCTTTAAATTAGTGGATTCGTCTATTTCAGCCACACCGGGTATATAAAACCGAGCACACAGCCATAAAATCTCCATAGACAAACATTGGCAGTAGAATGGCCTTTCTGAAGAGCTCAGTGACTTTCAACGTGGCACCGTCGTAGGATGCCACCTTTCCAACAAGTCAGTTTGTCAAATTTCTGCCCTGCTGGAGCTGCCCCGGTCAACTGTAAGTGCTGTTATTGTGAAGTGGAAACGTCTAGGAGCAACAACGGCTAAGCCGTGAAGTGCTAGGCCACACAAGCTCACAGAACGGGACCGCCGAGTGCTGAGGCACGTAGCGCATAGAAATGGTCTGTCCTCGGTTGCAACACTCACTACTAAGTTCCAAACTGCCTCTGGAAGCAACGTCAGCCCAAGAACATTGGGAGCTTCATGAAATGGGTTTCCATGGCCGAGAAGCCGCACACAAGCCTAAGATCATCAATGTGCAATGCCAAGCGTCGGCTGGAGTGGTGTAAAGCTCGCCGCCAATGGACTCTGGAGCAGTGGAAACGTGTTCTCTGGAGTGATGAATCACGCTTCACCTTCTGGCAGTCCGACGGAAAAATCTGGGTTTAGCGGATGCCAGGAGAACACTACCTGCCCGAATGCATAGTGCCAACTGTAAAGTTTGGTGGAGGAGGAATAATGGTCTGGGGCTGTTTTTCATGGATCGGGCTAGGCCCCTTAGTTCCAGTGAAAGGAATTCTTAACGCTACAGCATACAATGACATTCTAGATGATTCTGTGGTTCCAACTTTGTGGCAACAGTTTGGGGAAGGCCCTTTCTTGTTTCAACATGACAATGCCCCCGTGCACAAAGCGAGGTCCATAAATAAATGTTTTGTCGAGATCGGTGTGGAAGAACTTGACTGCCCTGCACAGAGCCCTGACCTCAACCCCATCGAACACCTTTGGGATGAATTGGAAAGCCGACTGCGAGCCAGTCCCCGCAACAATGTTCCAACATCTTGTGGAAAGCCTTCCCAGAGGTCTGGAGCAGCAAAGCAGGGACTAACTCCATATTAATGCCCATGATTTCGGAATGAGATGTTCGACAAGCAGGTGTCCACATACCTTTGGTCATGTAGTGAACACTGAGTGTACAAAATACTAGGAACACCTTCCTAATATTGAGTTGCACCCCCTTTTGCCCTCAGAACAGCCTCAATCGGCCAGGGCATGGACTCTACAAGCTGTCGAAAGTGTTCCACAGGGATGCTGGCCCATGTTGACGCCAATGCTTCCCACATTTGTGTCAAGTTGGCTGGATGTCCTTTGGGTGGTGGACAATTTATGATACACACAGGAAACTGTTGATTGTGAAAAACCAAGCAGCATTGCAGTTCTTGACACAAACCGGTGCGCCTGGCATCTACTACCATACCCCGTTTAAAGACACATACATATTTTTCTTGCCCATTCACCCTCTGAATGGCACATATACACAATCCATGTCTCAATTGTCTCAATGCTTAAAATTCCTTCTTTAACCTGTCTCCTCCCCTTCATCTACACTGATTGATTTAACAAGTGACATCAATAAGGGATCATAGCTTTCACCTGGTCAGTCTATGTCATGGAAAGAGCAGGTGTTCCTAATGTTTTGTACACACAGTGTATACTGATATTGTCAGAGTTAAATAAAAGAAGGTAACCAGTGACCGAATTTGAATAGAGTTAATGTTTCATGTTGTGCCAGATGAGTTTATCCTTCTATCTTTACCGTAGCATAGCAGATTTCCATATTATTATAGGCCTACTATCCCTTTATCTCACCACTGTGAAGGGCTGTATGATATCGCACGTACATTCCAAATTAAATGTTCAAGCTCAGTATTAATGTAGGCTTGTATGAGTATGAATTGTTTTTGTTCCTTACCAGAGTTGTCTAATGACAAAGGTAAGAAATATGGTTCATGTTCTTGTACTTTTGGAGAAGCGCAAAAAGGATCCTACTCTCTTTAATTTCTCTCCCTTGAGTCGGAACGGTGCTATGCCACACCCGTCGCTATGGGCGGGCCATAGGGGGCCGGGCCCACCCCCAAAAATGCTTGTGCCCCCCCCCCCCCCACTTGAGGGAATGTATTATTAAATATACGTACTGTAGGCTAACCAGACGAGCTAAACCACTTCTATGCTCGCTTCGAGGCAAGCAACACTGAAGCATGCATGAGAGCACCAGCTGTTCCGGATGACTATGTGATCACGCTCTCCGTAGCCGATGTGAGTAAGACTTTTAAGCAGGTCAACATTCACAAGGCCGCAGGGCCAGACGGATTACCAGGACGTGTACTCCGAGCATGTGCTGACCAACTGGCAAGTGTCTTCACTGACATTTTCAACATGTCCCTGACTGAGTCTGTAATACCAACATGTTTCAAGCAGACCACCATAGTCCCCGTGCCCAAGAACTCTAAGATAACCTGCCTAAATGACTACCGACCCGTAGCACTGACGTCTGTAGCCATGAAGTGCTTTGAAAGACTGGTCATGGCTCACATCAACAGCATAATCCCAGAAACCCTAGACCCACTCCAATTTGCATACCGCCCCAACAGATCCACAGATGATGCAATCTCTATCGCACTCCACACTGCCCTTTCCCACCTGGACAAGAGGAACACCTACGTGAGAATGCTATTCATTGACTACAGCTCAGCATTCAACACCATAGTGCCCTCTAAGCTCATCACTAAGCTAAGGATCCTGGGACTAAACACCTCCCTCTGCAACTGGATCCTGGACTTCCTGACGGGCCGCCCCCAGGTGGTAAGGGTAGGTAACAACACATCTGCCACACTGATCCTCAACACGGGGGCCCCTCAGGGGGTGTGTGCTCAGTCCCCCTCCTGTACTCTCTGTTCACCCATGACTGCATGGCCAGGCACGACTCAACACCATCATTAAGTTTGCCGACGACACAACAGTGGTAGGCCTGATCACCGACAACGATGAGACAGCCTATAGGGAGGAGGTCAGAGATCTGGCCATGTGGTGCCAGGACAACAACCTCTCCCTCAACGTGACCAAGACAAAGGAGATGATTGTGGACTACAGGAAAAAAAAGAGGACTGAGCACGCCCCCATTCTCATCGACGGGGCTGTAGTGGAACAGGTTGAGAGCTTCAAGTTCCTTGGTGTCCACATCACCAACGAACTATCATGGTCCAAACACACCAAGACAGTCGTGAAGAGGGCACGACAAAGCCTATTCACCCTCAGGAGACTAAAAAGATTTGGCATGGGTCCTCAGATCCTCAAAAAATTCTACAGCTGCACCATCGAGAGCATCCTGACTGGTTGCATCACCGCCTGGTATGGCAACTGCTTGGCCTCTGACCGCAAGGCACTACAGAGGGTAGTGCGTACGGCCCAGTACATCACTGGGGCAAAGCTTCCTGCCATCCAGGACCTCTATACCAGGCGGTGTCAGAGGAAGGCCCTCAAAATTGTCAAAGACTCCAGCCACCCTAGTCATAGACTGTTCTCTCTGCTACCGCACGGCAAGCGGTACCGGAGTGCCAAGTCTAGGTCCAAAAGACTTCTCAACAGCTTCTACCCCCAAGCCATAAGACTCCTGAACAGCTAATCATGGCTACCCGGACTATTTGCACTGCCCCCCACCCCATCCTTTTACGCTGCTGCTACTCTGTTAAGTATTTATGCATAGTCACTTTAACTCTACCCACATGTACATATTACCTCAACTACCTCAACTAGCCGGTGCCCCCGCACATTGACTCTGCAACGGTACCCCCCTGTATATATAGCCTCCCTACTGTCACTTTATTTTACTTCTGCTCTTTTTTTCTCAACACTTTTTTTGTTGTTGTTTTATTCTTACTTTTTTGTTTAAAATAAATGCACTGTTGGTTAAGGGCTGTAAGTAAGCATTTCACTGTAATGTCTGCACCTGTTGTATTCGGCGCATGTGACCAATAAAATGTGATTTGATTTGATTTGATTTAATAATAATTGTGCCCTGCCCTCCCATGCATTTCATATGCCCCCCTTAAGACTGAGGTCTGGCGACGGGTCTGTGCTATGCCAAAATGTGGACAGCCTGTGGACAGCCAGAGCCCAGTGCGGTATATGGCTGGGAAAACGTACCTCAATCCAGGGATGGAATATATCGTTGTACTTCTAATCATCACGAAATTATGAAAGGTGAATCGAGAAGATTGAAATACTGCTGGTTTTGAATTAAACTGCCATTTTCGTCACCATGCTAGGATAGCTAATGCTAAAGCAACCCATTGGATTCAACAACACTTCCGGTAGCTACTCACCCCAACTCTAGGCGTCGCATTTGAATGGAATCCAATGGGCTGCTATTGCATTAGCTAGCCTAGCATGCTGGCGAAAAACGGCAGTTTAATTAAAAACAAGCATTATTTCAATCTTCTCGATTCGGGATGATTATGAGTACAACGACATATTTTTCACATTCCGGCATAGCACCACAGAGTTTCTAAACCCAGAGATGCAACATTGCGAAACAGACCAAGGACGGTTGGACAAAACGGTTTGGAGAGGCTCAAGGAGAGACGCTGTCTTTCACAGCGTGCAGGTCTAGCTAGTTGGTGGCTGAAGGTGGAGGAAAAACAATGTCTTAACAGACAGCTGTGGGATAAGGAGATGTATACTTGGATGGCGGAGGGGGAATGAAAGGAAAAAGAGAGGCAGAGGAGGTCTAAGAGAGAGAGGGAGGAAGATTGTGAGCTTGAGTCTGGAAGAAATAGCGGGAAAAAGGGAGCAGGTTTGGTAAAGAAGAATGGTAGGAAATGTAAGCAAAGTGAGCTGAAGACAGGAGGAGAAATGGAAGTGAATGAGGGTGAAGTATCGGAGGTGGTAGGTGTGGTGAAGTACTCGGAGCCAGAGGCTTGCACAGAGGGTCAGGATAAAGATGAGTCTGTGACAGTAGGAGTGAAGTTTTTGGAAAAACTGAACCCTTGCCTTTTGGCTGATCCATTTGTGGTTTCAAGATGGGTGAAAAAAGCGTTGGGTATAGTGGAATCGGTGAGGGTAACCAGAAGTGGTCTAGTGATAATTGTTTGTGTTTCTGTTGGGCAGAGGGAGAAGGCGCTCAGAGTTAAACAAATGGGGGAAAGAATTGTGAATTGTTTCGCTCTCAAGAAAAGGGCGCCATTGAAAGGAGTGATTACTGGGGTAGCAGTAAATGTAAATGTGGACCAACTGATGGGGAAGATTCCCGGTGTTTGTGATGCTCGTCGTTTGGTGCGATGCAAACAGGGTGGCGAGAGTGGGGAAACAGAAGAGTCATTGTCTGTTCTTTTGAGTTTTGAAGTTGAGTCTTTACCTGACAAAGTGAAGTTAGGATATATAGGTTATCCTGTACAAGTTTATGTGCCGAATACATTACGATGTTACAGGTGACATGGGCATGTGGCAGCAGTATGTTGGAGGGAGGTTCCAAGGTGTGAGAAGTGTGTAGAAGGGCATGAAACAAAGGAATGTGTAGCATTGGGGAAAATAATGGTATGTGCTAATTGTAGGGGTGGCCATGGGGCTGGGGATCAGAAATGTCCCGTGTGAGAGAAGCAGGTTGAGGTTTCCAGGGTAAGAGTAGTGAAGAAGTTGTCATATGCTGAGGCAGTGAAGAAAGTAGAGGAAGAGGGTTCAAGGGGGGAGTGGTGAGAGTAGTAGATTTGTACCAGTACAGAGGGATAGGCCAACAAGTGATATATGTTTCAGTAAGATTTGATTTTTAGCGGTAATAGCAATGGTTATTAATTGTACTGCAGGGATGGAACGCAAGTCGAAGAAAATTGAGGTTGTGGTGGCAGCTGCAGAAAGGTATTTGGGTGTGCGAGACTTGACATCAGAAGAGTTACAGGGAGTGTTAAGTGGTGATGTCCCATCATTTCAGGTTGAGGGCATGAGGTAGGAATGAATATATATAAATAGTGGAGAAGGGTGGTGATAATTATTAATAATAATTTTGAATTTGTGAGTGTAGTGTTAGATGGTAGGGTATTTCTTTATTTTATTTTATTTTTCAAGCAAAATATAAGGGAGTTGTAATGCAACAAATTGGATGCCAACTGCCGTTAAACCTCATTGAAGAAGAAGAAACAGACCAAGAAGACCAGGCTGTGGTTTGGGGTTTGAGAAGTCAATGAGAGAAGTGAAATGTCTTTAAGTAGTTGAACATGTTATTACTCCAACCTTGTGAAAGTGACAAAATGACACATTTTAAATTCTGTCAAAAACAACTTTATATCGAAGGAGTGCCTTTGATTTGACGGCCTGCAGATGACCGTTAGACTCGATGACGTGTTCTACGCATGAGTTTAGCTAGCCAACGTCGCCATGACATCGCCTACAAGTGCTCGCTGCTCACTCGTGGATTGCGTCCTACCTGACAGGTCGCTCCTACCTGGTGGCGTGGCGAGAATCTGTCTCCGCACCACGTGCTCTCACCACTGGTGTCCCCCAGGGCTCAGTTCTAGGCCCTCTCCTATTCTCTCTATACACCAAGTCACTTGGCTCTGTCATATCATCACATGGTCTCTCCTATCATTGCTACGCAGACGACACACAATTAATCTTCTCCTTTCCCCCTTCTGATAACCAGGTGGCGAATCGCATCTCTACATGTCTGGCAGACATATCAGTGTGGATGTCGGATCACCACCTCAAGCTGAACCTCGGCAAGACGGAGCTGCTCTTCCTCCCGGGGAAGGACTGCCCGCTCCATGATCTCGCCATCACAGTTGACAACTCCATTGTGTCCTCCTCCCAGAGTGCAAAGAACCTTGGCGTGACCCTGGACAACACCCTGTCGTTCTCCGCTAACATCAAAGCGGTGACCCGATCCTGCAGGTCCATGCGCTACAACATTTGCAGAGTACGACCCTACCTTACACAGAAAGCGGCACAGGTCCTAATCCAGGCACTTGTCATCTCCCGTCTGGATTACTGCAACTCGCTGTTGGCTGGGCTCCCTGCCTGTGCCAGTAAACACCTACAACTTATCCAGAACGCTGCAGCCCGTCTGGTGTTCAACCTTCCCAAGTTCTCTCATGTCACCCCGCTCCTCCGCACACTCCACTGGCTTCCATTTGAGGCTCGCATCTACTACAAGACCATGGTACTTGCCTACGGAGCTGTGAGGGGAACGGCACCTCCTTACCTTCAGGCTCTGATCAGACCCTACACCCAAACGAGGGCACTACGTTCATCCACCTCTGGCCTGCTAGCTCCCCTACCTCTACGGAAGCACAGTTCCCGCTCAGCCCAGTCAAAGCTATTCGCTGCTCTGGCACCCCAATGGTGGAACAAGCTCCCCCACGATGCCAGGACAGTGGAGTCACTGACCACCTTCCCGAGACACTTGAAACCCTACCTCTTTATGGAATACCTGGAAAAGTATAAAGTAATCCTTCTTCCCCCACCCACCATAAAAAAATAAGCAGTGGGAGAAGATGGAATGATATGCATGTTGGCCGAAATTCTGCTAATTTTCTCATCAATGAAACATTTGATCTCAATACAATTTTCTGTTCCCAAAACTAGAATATGTTACGAACAGAGTGGACTATGTTTTGTAGACTTTACTCTTTGCCAAAGTTTTAAAAAATAGCTTTGTTTCGAAGGAGCGCAAAGGCAAATTGAGTTATAGCACACGCGCACATCACAGAGTAGGCATTCCCTAATGGAAGTATGCGCATCCCCATGCTAGAACGCACCAATAGGATCTTGCTAGCTCGTGCTTGGCTCTGCCCACCTCCATGTTTGTTCTACCCACTATGACTCATTTGTTCCCATTTGAAACGAAGGTCTATGGTCTTTCTTGGTTTAGATATACAAATCTTTGGTACTATACTGTCTATGCAACGTGGTCTCAGAGCATTTCGTATTATTCTGTACGTAACTCCGAGACACTCCATTTAATATGTTACGTTTGGTATGGTATGTATTAATTTGTGGATTTCCATCATCCATTTCGTATGATATGTTATGAATTTCAATTCGTATGATATGTTACAAATTCCAATTCGTACAATATGCTACAGTTTGCAATTGTCCAATATGTTATGAATTTGCTAAATATACAACTTCTTACGAATTCAAAACATATGATATGTTACAAATTCCAAGTTGTAGTGGCTAACGTTAGCTAACGGTGGCTAGGTGGCTAAAGCTAATGTTAGCTTACGTTAACTAGGCTAGAGGTTAGGGTTAGGAGTTAGGTTAAAGGGTTAAGGTTAGGGGAAGGGTTAGCTAAAAGGGTTAAGGTTAGGGGAAGGGTTAGCTAACATGCTAAGTAGTTTCAAAGTAGCTAAAAAGTAGTAAGTAGTTGCAAAGTTGCTAAAATGCTAAAGTTGTCTGTAATGAGATTTGAAGATGCAACCTTTGGGTTGCTAGGCATTGGCGTTATACATCCACCCACCCTCATTTTTTTCTGCCTTAAGTAACCTTCTGTCTTATGTAACCATACGAAACATAACATATAAAACGTACTAATTTGAGTGCCCCGGATTTACTTTTACTATGTTACATCTAGTCTATGAGACCAGTCTGGTCTTTGATAGCACAGTTCCAAATCATGAGAGGAACGTGATAGAGAGTCCGGTCCTTTTGGCTATTGTGGACTCAATACACTTTTCCTCTAGATATTTTAGTATTGAATATAAATCAACTCCTAATATGCCTAATCATTCAACCCCTGCTGTCATCATTCAATAATTGTACTAATGATTTAAAATAAAAAGATTACTTTACCTTTTTCTGTCAATGTCACCCTCGGTTTGTGGGTAAAGTCCGAAGCATTCAGCGAAAAAAATAATTGTCCTAAAAAGACTGCATAGAGGACGAGCGGACTCACGCTTCTCTGAGGCTCTCGGCAATTCATTACTTGAAACTGTAGGCGCGTTGTTTTAGCCTATGCTACAACACAAGGTTGGTGTCTATACAGTCGGGTCTTCCGTCTAGTCTTCACTCTTCAACTTCATCAGAGATACGTCTCTTTCTCTCTGCCTTCATTTCCACTTGGGGAAACAGGTACAGGTACAGTAGCCTAAAAGTAGCTTAATTGCTCTGTAGTGAGCTCAGTAATATTTTTGATAGACTACGCACTTGATTTGTATCGTACTTTATGCAAAGCGATGTCTTTACTTTTTGAGAACCTTCTATTGGCCCCTATAGGTGCGAATTCCTACCCGCTAGATGTGCATATTATGTAGCCTAAATTCAGAGAAGGCTACACTAGTATAGACTAAACAGTAGTCTCTTACTCTCTTCCGACCCAGGTGCACAGAATATAATACATGAACTTCTGTCAAGGTAGATGTAGGTGGGTGTGAGTGGAATCAGGCGCAGGACGCAGTACGTTAGTCCAACAGACTTTAGTGATGCACAGCAAAACAAACACGAAATAACTGCCCTGAGGCAAAAGCTCCGCACGTAGGCGAAAACACAAGCGCACAAACAGGTGCGACAAAATACTCCAAAACTAAGGAGCAAAATAGCTCAACCGAGCAAACAGTAAATATCCAGCCTACCGGCACGACAGTAAAACAAACACTAGACAAACACAACGAGAACTTATAGGACACTAATTACACTAAACGATAACAGGTGTACAACAATCAGACAAAAGCAAACGAACATAGAAACATACAACGGTGGCAGCTAGTATTCCGGAGACGACGAACGCCGAAGCCTGCCCGAGCAAGGGAGAGAGGCAGCCTCGGCCGAAACCGTGACAGTACCCCCCCTTGACGCGCGGCTCCAGACGTGCGCCGACTCCGGCCTCGGGGACGACCAGGAGGACGCGGAGCAGGGTGCGTTGGGTGCCCACGATGGAATTCCGTCAGGAGAGACGGGTCCAAAATGTCTCTCCTCGGCACCCAGCACCGCTCCTCCGGGCCGTACCCCTCCCACTCCACTAGATATTGGAGACCCCCCTTCCGACGTCTCGAATCCAAGATGGACCGTACGGAGTACGCCGGTGCCCCCTCGATGTCCAATGGGGGCGGAGGAGTCTCCCTGATCTCACTTTCTTGGAGTGGGCCAGCTACCACCGGCCTGAGAAGAGACACATGGAACGAGGGGTTAATACTCTTATACTCAACAGGTAGTTGTAATTTGTAACACACCTCGTTCAACCTTCTCAGGACTTTAAATGGCTCCTACAAACCGCCGACCCAGTTTCCGACAGGGCAGGCGGAGGGGCAGGTTTCTGGTAGAGAGCCAGACTCGATCACCAGGTGCGTACACCGGTCCCTCACTGCGGTGGAGATCGGCGCTCGCCTTATGACGTCGGAGGGCCCGCTGCAGGTGGACGTGTGCAGCGTTCCATGTCTCCTCCGAGCGCCGCGCCCACTCATCCACCGCAGGAGCCTCGATCTGGCTCTGCTGCCAAGGTGCCAGAACCGGCTGGTAACCTAACACACATTGAAAAGGGGTTAGGTTAGTGGAGGAATGGCGTAGGGGAATTCTGGGCCATCTCGGCCCAGGGAACGACCTTGCCCACTCCTCCGGCCGGTCCTGGCAGTATGTTCTAAGAAACCTACCCACATCCTGGTTCACGCGTTCCACCTGCCCATTACTCTCCGGGTGGTAACCCGAGGTGAGGCTCACCGAGACCCCCAACCGCTCCATAAAAGCTCTCCAGACTCTGGAGGTAAATTGGGGACCTCGATCAGACACAATATCCTCGGGTACCCCGTAGTGCCGGAACACATGGGTGAATAGTGCTTCGGCAGTTTGCAGGGCAGTAGGAAGGCCCGGCATAGGGAGCAAACGACAGGCCTTAGAAAACCGGTCCACAACGACCAGTATAGTGGTATTCCCCTGTGAAGGAGGAAGGTCAGTGAGGAAATCCACCGAGAGGTGAGACCATGGTCGTTGTGGAACGGGCAGGGGTAGTAACTTACCCCTAGGCAGATGTCTAGGCGCCTTACACTGGGCGCACACCGAGCAGGAGGAAACATAAACCCTCACATCCCTCGCCAACGTGGGCCACCAGTACTTGGTACTAAGACAGTGCACTGTCCGGCCGATACCAGGGTGTCCAGAGGAGGGTGACGTGTGAGCCCAATAGATCAAACGATCCCGAACCTCGAGCGGAACGTACTTCCGACCCTCCGGGCATTGAGGTGGACTAGGGTCGGTGCGTAACGCCCGCTCGAGTTCAGCATCGACCTCCCACACTACCGGTGCCACCAGACAAGACTCCGGCAGTATGGGAGTGGGCTCCACGGACCTCTCCTCCGTGTCATACCGCCGAGACAGTGCGTCTGCCTTACCGTTCTGTGACCCAGGGATGTACGTGATCTTAAATGTGAAACGGGTCAAAAACATATTCCACCTCGCCTGGCGAGGGTTCAGCCTCCTCGCTGCCCGGATGTACTCCAGGTTACGGTGGTCCGTCAAAATGAGGAAAGGGTGTTGAGCCCCCTCAAGCCAGTGCCTCCACACCTTTAGGGCCTGTACCACGGCTAACAACTCCCTGTCCCCCACGTCATAGTTTCGCTCCGCCGGACTGAGCTTCTTGGAATAAAAGGCACAGGGGCGGAGCTTAGGTGGCGCGCCGGACCGTTGCGACAGCACGGCTCCTATACCGGCCTCTGACGCGTCCACCTCTACCTGAAATGGCAAAGAGGGATCCGGATGTGCCAGCACCGGAGCCGAGGTAAACAGGTCCTTCAGCCTCCCAAACGCCCTGTCCGCCTCGGCTGACCACTGCAGACGCACCGGACCCCCCTTCAAAAGAGATGTTATGGGAGCTGCCACCTGTCCAAAACCCCGGATAAACCTCCGGTAATAATTCGCAAACCCCAAAAACTGCTGCACCTCCTTCACAGTAGTTGGCGTTTGCCAATTACGCACGGCTGACACCCGGTCTACCTCCATCTTCACCCCTGACGCAGACAACTGATAACCCAAAAAGGAGACCGACTCCTGGAAGAACAGACACTTCTCTGCCTTGACATACAGGTCGTGCTCCAACAGTCTCCGCAACACTCGGCGCACCAGGGCCACATGCTCGACTCGGGTAGGTGAGTACACGAGAATGTCATCGATGTACACGACCACCCCCTGCCCCTGCATGTCCCTGAAGATCTCATCCACGAATGATTGGAAAACTGAAGGAGCGTTCATCAACCCGTATGGCATGACAAGATACTCGTAATGGCCCGAGGTGGTACTAAAGGCTGTCTTCCATTCATCGCCCCCCCTAATGCGCACCAAGTTGTACGCGCTCCTGAGATCTAATTTAGTGAAGAAACGCGCCCCGTGCAATGACTCCGTCATGGTCGCAATCAGCGGGAGTGGATAACTGTACTTCACCGTGATCTGATTGAGACCACGGTAATCAATGCACGGGCGTAATCCTCCATCCTTCTTCTTCACAAAAAAGAAACTCGAGGACGCAGGGGAAGTGGAAGGCCGTATGTATCCTTGTCTCATAGCTCTCTTCTCCTCCTGAGACAGAGGATACACATGGCTCCGTGGGAGCGCAGCTCCTGCCTGGAGGTCTATCGCACAATCTCCCTGCCTATGGGGAGGCAACTGCGTCGCCCTCGACTTACTGAACACAATAGCCAAATCCCCATACTCAGGGGGAACGTGCAATGCGGGCACCTGGTTTGGACTCTCCACCGAGGTAGCCCCTATGGAAACGCCTAAACATCGACCCACACACTGGGCAGACCACTCCATCAGAGCCCTCTCCTGCCACGAAATAGATGGGTTATGGGTACTCAACCAGGGCATGCCCAGCACCACCGGATACGCAGGCGAGTCGATCAGAAATAGCTGGATCATCTCCTGATGACCCCCCTGCGCACACATCCTAAGTGGCGCAGTGACCTCCCTGATCAAGCCCGCACCCAACGAACGGCTATCTAGGGCATGAACGGGGAAGGGAACGTCAACAGGGAGAAGGGGAATCCCTAAGGCTAAACAAAACTTCTTATCAACAAAATTCCCAGCCGCGCCTGAATCTACCAGCGCCTTATGCTGGGAATGAGGTGCTACCTGTGGAAAACGCACAGATATACAGAAATGTGCAACAGAGAGCTCTGGGTGAGTGGGGCGCCTACTCACCTGGAAGGACTCCCCAGTGCGGGACCTGTCGTCCTCTCCCCAAGGAGGCCATCCCCAGCACCTAGCCGCGGTGTGTCCTCCCCGACCACAGTTGGTGCAGGAGATGGACCCCCCTCGTAAGCCGACCCCTCCTCTCTCTAGCGCCAGCGCCCCGAGCTCCATGGGGCACGGCTCGGAGGCGCTGGAGGGTGAAATGGACGGACCCCCTCGGAACGTCCGCGGGTAGCTAGCAGGGTATCCAGCCTGATGGACATGTCGACCAACTGGTCGAACGAGAGGCTGGTGTCCCTACAGGCCAGCTCCCTACGGACGTCCTCGCGTAGACTACATCTGTAGTGATCGATGAGAGCCCGCTCATTCCACCCTGCATCCGCCGCTAGGGTACGGAACTCCAAGGCGAACTCCTGGGCACTCCTCTTCCCCTGCCTGAGGCCGACCAGACACTCCCCGCCGCTTTCCCTCCGGGGATGGTCAAACACCGCCCTGAAGCGGCGGGAGAACTTCGTCGAGGTGATGGTGTTCGCGTCGATCCTCCTCCACTCTGCGTTGGCCCATTCCAAAGCCTTCCCGGAAAGACAGGAGATCAGGGCGGACACACTCGTGTCCCGAGGGCGCCGGGTGCACGGTGGCCAGGTAAAGCTCCACCTGGAGAAGGAATCCCTGACACCCGGCCGCGGTCCCATCGTAGGCCCTCGGGAGCGAGAGTCGACCTCCTCTGGGTTCCGGAGCGGGAATGGGCTGAGTGACCGATGGTGCGGGCAGGGAGGATGGCGGTGGAGGAGTCCCTCGGGTCTCCCAGCCTCGGATGGTGGTGATCACCTCCTGCAGTGCGGACCCCATCCGCAGGATCTGGTCATTCTGCTCACGGACCCTGTCCTCCAACGTCGCCTGTGCTGCTGCGGCTCCTGCTGATTCCATCGAGTAGGGTGTGTGATTCTGTCAAGGTAGATGTAGGTGGGTGTGGGTGGAATCAGGCGCAGGACGCAGTACGTTAGTCCAACAGACTTTAGTGATGCACAGCAAAACAAACACGAAATAACTGCCCTGAGGCAAAAGCACCGCACGTAGGCGAAAACACAAGCGCACAAACAGGTGCGACAAAATACTCCAAAACTAAGGAGCAAAATAGCTCAACCGAGCAAACAGTAAATATCCAGCCTACCGGCACGACAGTAAAACAATCACACACAAACACTAGACAAACACAACGAGAACTTATAGGACACTAATTACACTAAACGATAACAGGTGTACAACAATCAGACAAAAGCAAACGAACATAGAAACATACAACGGTGGCAGCTAGTATTCCGGAGATGACGAACGCCGAAGCCTGCCCGAGCAAGGGAGAGAGGCAGCCTCGGCCGAAACCGTGACAACTTCATTTGGGCAAATGTTAATTATGTTTAAACTGGAAAAAGAGCTGAGCTGTCATCAAAAGCCAAGGGGGTTTGGGCTACATTCATAGCACAGGATCATAATGAGCCCATTTGTCATTTTAGTGCACTAAACAGGTAGGTGTAATAAACTATACTAAACAAAAATATAAACGCACCATGCAACAATTTCAAAGATGTTACTGAGTTACAGTTCATAGAAGGAAATCAGTCAATTTAAATAAATAAATTAGGCCCTAATCTATGGATTTCACATGACTGGTGTGGTAGAAATATTTAACTCAAAAGTATCTCTCAAAAAAACGGAGCTTGTGAATTCAGAATATTCTTTATTATAGCGCAACAAAGCCAAGCTGGTCCATGGAGCAACTGCCTGCCCTGACTCTGAGCTCTCCTTTTACACAGAATCAATGCATAGTCATGTTTATACAACCTACACAGTTACTCCCTTATATGCACATTATTAACATATTTCAGTGCCACACCACCACCATTTTCCAAAATCCCTTACAAGGGCTACGTGCGCTTCTCTAGGTTGGGCCTCTGTCTCTTAACCTATTATATTGGTGGCATGACTCAGACACTTTCTTAAAAAATTATATACATACACACATTAAAGAACAGTTACACACTGCATTTACTATATTCACTATTCAGGCATGCATCTGGATTACAAAGTATCAATCATGTTTACTATGTTTTACCTTTATCATTTCACAACATTTGTATTAGAAAATTATCTATACTGGGCAGGGGGGCCGCCATGGGTTTCCCCACAAAAGGGCTTTATTACAGACAGAAATTCTCCTCAGCACTCTCCCTCCCCCTCTTCAGATGATCCAGGAGGTTAAGAAGCCGAATGTGGAGGTCCTGGGCTGGCATGGTTACAAGTGGTCTGCGGTTATGAGGCCACTTTGATGTACGGCCAAATTCTCTAAAACTACGTTTTTTGGTAGAGAAATGAACAAGTCTCTGGCAACAGCTCTGTTGGACATTCCTGCAGTCAGCATGCCAATTGCATGCTCCCTCAAAACTTGAGACATCTGTGGCATTGTGTTATGTGACAAAACTGCACATTTTAGAGTGGCCTTTTATTGTCCCCAGCACAAGGTGCACCTGTGTAATGATCATGCTGTTTAATCAGCTTCTTGATATGCCACACCTGTCAGGTGGATGGATTATCTTGGCAAAGGAGAAATGCTCACTAACAGGGACGTAAACAGATTTGTGCACCGTATTTGAGAGAAATACTTTTTTTGTGCTTATGTAAAACTTCTAGGATCTTTTATTTCAGCTCATGAAACATGGGACCAACACTTTACATGTTGCGTTTATAATTTTGTTCAGTATAATAAAGTCCTGCTTTTGTATTTGCTATAGGTGGTGCAATGGATGGCTGCTGAAATAGGCAAAAGCAGACATAACTAGCCTATGTTATCATCACAACTCTCTGAGTCACATCCTTTTTGGCAGATTACACCAAGGAAATAAATAAAATATTGGTTCCCCATAAAATATTCTGTGTCATATACAGTAGTAATCATGTAAATAGGCTACATTTAAACAGCTCAGATTATATCACACTGCCATAAAATAGCAGATGCAGCACACTGAACTGTAGATGTAAAAGTTATGTGGGTCTCAGCTTGTTATAGAGAAGAATCACATGATGATCATCATATCTTTTCCAAGGCACATGACAAGATGAAAAAGAGCAAATTGATGTCAAGTTTTCTCATTACACAGATGTTTTCTTGGAGGCACAGCTTTACTCAAACATTGAGCATGAATTTGTGCGTAGGGCTGGCACAATAATGGTGTAACAGACAATTATGGACAATAACCATGAACTAAAACAATAATCGTAATATATTTGTAATAAATTCAGGAGGGTGCGGATTCAACTTTCCAATCATCATTTCATTTTTTACATAATGAGGATAAAGTTAGTAATCATTTCAGGAGGAAAATGGCACGGGCGTGAGGAGAAGCTTTATTTCCAAAAGTTCCAAGCGGTCAAAACCATCCATTTGGTAACACTACCTTTTAAGCCAGGGGTGTCAAACGTCCGGCCCGCGGGCCGGATCAGGCCCGCAAACGGGTTTAATCCGGCCCGCGAGATGATAAAAAAAATAAAAAAATAATGAATAATAATTTTGTCAAGTATAAAAATGCGCTGCAATTTTTCAATAAAATAAACTGCTGTTCCAATTGCGTCCACTGGATGGCGCAATAGCAATTGTGTTAAGCAAGCAAACTGTTTATACCGGGGCAGAGCAAGTAGGTCAAGCACGTGCAGCCAATGAGCTACTTTGTTTTGCCCGCAATATTTATTACGGCTTCTACTTTTAACATTATGTGCTTTGGCACCCTCATTGCCCCAATATGTCTCTGTCAAAAAAGAGAAAAGTGGACGCAGAGTGCAGAGTGTTCCAAGAAAAATGGTCATCCTTCTATTTATTCACGGAATTGAATGGGAAAGCTGTATGTTTGGTGTGTTCAGAGCATGTTGCAGTGCTGAAAGAATATAACCTTCGTCGCCACTATGTGAGTCTTCATGCCGACAAATATGACAACTTTCAAGGACAGCGGAGATGAGAGAAGGTGAATGAACTGTTGGCGGGTCTGAAGAAACAGCAGTCTGTGTTTACTCACAGCCGAGACATCAGTGACGCTGCAGTGAAAGCTAGCTACCTCATTGCTAATGAAATCGCAGTGGCTTCAAAACCATTTAGTGAGGGTGAATTTGTAAAAACATGCATGATGAAGGCAGCGGAGATTGTGTGCCCTGAAAAGCGGCAGGCTTTTGCAAATATCAGCCTGACAAGAAACACAGTTGCAGACAGGATTTCCGATCTTTCAGTGGATTTGGACAGCCAGTTGAAGCAAAAAGTAAAGTCATTTATTGCGTTTTGGTTGCAATTGATGAAAGCACGGACATTACAGATGTTGCACAACTGGCCATTTTCATCCGCGGAGTTGATGACACATTGACCGTCACCGAGGAGTTCGTGGAGTTGGTGCCGATGACAGATACAACGACAGCAGCTGATATTTTTACCGCACTTTCGTCGGCGCGCTGGACAGGGTCGGAGTGGACTGGTCCCGCGCTGTCAGCCTGGCTACAGATGGTGCGCCCTCAATGATCGGGGAAAAAAGCAGGCGTTGTGACAAAGTTCAGAGAGAAAGTGCAATCTGCAAATGGAGGACGTGATTTTTTGACTTTTCACTGTATTTTGCACCAGGAGGCTTTGTGTTGCAAGTCATTAAAGATGGATAACGTCATGAAGGTGGTCATCCAAACTGTTAATTTCATCCGATCCAGAAGCCTGAATCACCGTCAGTTTGACAGCCTTCTCAGAGAGAAAGACCACATCTATGGCCTGCCATACCACACTGAGGTAAGATGGTTAAGCCGAGGTGCTGTGCTGAGGCGTTTCTTTGATTTACGAGAAAAAATTGAACAGTTCATGGAAGAAAAGGGCAAACCAGTGTCAGAATTTCATTCCGCAGAATGGATGCAGGACCTTGCATTTTTGGTGGATGTTACAGAGCACCTGAATAACTTGAACAAACAGCTGCAAGGGCGCAACAAAGTTGTCACGCAGTATTATGACAGCGTACGTTCTTTCAAGTTGAAGCTGTCATTGTGGGACGCAACTTGCCGGTGGTGATGCAGCTCACTTCCCCTGTCTGAAAAATGCCAACATGTGGCAGACATGAAGTGGTTCAAAGATAAAATAACGGGACTGTTACGGGAGTTTGAGCAACGCTTTCAGATTTATGTTTATATGTTTTTATGTTGATGTGCTATTGTTTTTAATTGATTTTATTTTATTTGTATATTTAACCTATTCTTGACTCTGTGGTTCTTGCACTTGTTTGGGGAACAGGATTTCATTATTTTTATCTACATTTCTGCCTGAGAAATGACACCCTGATATAGTTCTGTGATCTGTGATATACTTCTGTGAATCACTGAGGCATTGTGTGTTTGTGTGTTCTTTGTCCTCAGAACTTTCAAATAACTTGAGGTGTTTTATGATTAATAGTGATGTTGTGCTTTTGGACACTGTCCTCAGGCTCCAGCTTTATGTTTATATGTTTTTATGTTGATGTGCTATTGTTTTTAATTGTTTTTATTTTATTTGTATATTTAACCTATTCTTGACTCTGTGGTTCTTGCACTTGTTTGGGGAACAGGATTTCATTATTTTTATCTACATTTCTGCCTGAGAAATGACACCCTGATATAGTTCTGTGATCTGTGAAACAGTTCTGTTAATCACTGAGGCAGTGTGTGTTTGTGTGTTCTTTTTCTATAGAATTTTCAAATAAACTTGACGTGTTTTATGATTAATAGTGATGTTGTGCTTGTACTATTTTGGACACACTGTCCTCAGGCTCCAGCTTTATGTTGTATGTTGATCGTATTAAAACAAAGAAAACAATCTGAAGTTGTTGTTTTTAAGTTATATATACCATGATTTTTCCGGTCCGGCCCACTTGGGAATAGATTTTCCTCCATGTGGCCCCTGAGCTAAAATGAGTTTGACACCCCTGTTTTAAGCGGTCCTTATTACAGTGTAAATACTCTGTAACAAGTATTGTAGTTAAGTGTAACAACTAGTTACAGTGTAATAACAACATGTACCTGGTAGTAATTGCGGTCTGTAATTACAGAAGTGTATTGGGGCGGTAAGCAAATTGAAATGGGTGACTAGATTGACAGGTAAAGCACTTCATGATGACAGACGTGAGTGCTACGGGGCGATAGTAATTTAGTTCAGTTACCTTTGCATTCTTGGGTACAGGAACAATGGTGGCCATCTTGAAGCATCTGGGGACAGCAGACTGGGATAGGGAGAGATTGAATATGTCCGTAAACACACCAGCCAGCTGGTCTGCGCATACTCTGAGGACACAGCTATGAATGCCGTCTGGGCCGGCATCCTTGCGAGGGTTAACACGTTTAAATGTCTTACTCACGTCGGCCACGGAGAAGAAGAGCCCACAGTCTTTGGTAGCTGGCCACGTCAGTGGCACTGTGTTATCCTCAAAGCGGGCAAAGAACTTGTTTAGCTTGTCTGGCAGCAAGACGTCGGTGTCCGCGACATGGCTGGTTTTCCCATTGTAGTCCGTGATTGTCTGTAAACCCTGCCACATACATCTCGTGTCTGAGCCGTTGAATTGTGACTCCACTTTGTCTCGATATTGACGTTTTGCCTGTTTGATTGCCTTGCGGAGGGAACAACCACTCTGTTTGTATTCTGCAATATTCTCCGTCACCTTGACATGGTTAAATGTGGTGGTTTGTGCTTTCAGTTTTTCGCCAATGCTGCCATCTATCCACAGTTTCTGGTTAGGGTAGGTTTTAATAGTTACAGTGGGTACAACATCTCCTATACACTTCCTTATAAACCGAATCAGCGTATACGTCTACATTATTCTCAGAGGCTACCCGGAACATATCCCAGTCCGCGTGATCAAAACAATCTTGAAGCGTGGATTCTGATTGGTCAGAACAGCGTTGAATAGTCCTTAGCACGGGTGCTTCCTGTTTGAGTTTCTGCATATAGGAAGGGAGGAGCAAAATCGAGTCGTGGTCAGATTTGCTGAAAGGAGGGTGGGGGAGGGCCTTGTATGCATCGCGGAAGTTAGTGTAACAATGGTCCAGTGTTTTTCCAGCGCGAGTGCTACAGTCAATATGCTGATAGAATTTACTTAGCCTTTTTCTCAAATTTGCTTTGTTAAAAATCCCCAGCTACAATAAATGCAGCCTCAGGATAAATGGTTTCCAGTTTGCATAAAGTCCAGTGAAGTTCCTTGAGGGCCGTTGGGGTATCGGCTTGAGGGGGGGATATACACGGCTGTAACAATAACCGAAGAGAATACTCTTGGCAGATAATATGGTCAGCATTTGATTGTGAGGAATTCTAGGTCAGGTGAACAAAATGACTTGAGTTCTTGTATGTTGTTACAATTACACCATGAGTCGTTAATCATGAAACATATACCCCCACCTTTCTTCTTCCCGGAGAGATGTTTATTCCTGTCGGCGGGATGTACTGAGAACCCAGGTGGCTGTATGGACGGGGACAGTATATCCCGAGAGAGCCATGTTTCCATTAAACAGAGTATGTTACAATCCCTGATGTCTCTCTGGAAAGCAACCCTTGCACTGATCTCGTCAACTTTGTTATCTAGGGACTGGACATTAGCGAGTAATATACTCGGATGCGATGGGTGGTGTGCGTGCCTCCTCCGGTGGCGTTGTTTTGGTCGGCCTCTGGAATCAGTTAAAATGCCCTGGGTGGTGCGGACAAAGGATCCGCTTTGGGAAAGTCGTATTCCTGGTCGTAGTGCTGGTAAGTTGACGCCGCTCTGATATCCAATAGTTCTTCCCGGCTGTATGTAATAACACTTAAGATTTTCTGGGCTAACAATGTAAGAAATAATACATAAAAAAACAAAATACTGCAAAGTTTCCTAAGGACTAAAAGCGAGGCAGCCCTCGCCATTTTTCATCGACAAGACCGCAGTAGAGAAGGTGAAAAGCTTCAAGTTCCTCGGCGTACAGATCACTGACAATCTGAAATAGTCCACCCACACAGACAGTGTGGTGAAGAAGGCGCAACAGTGCCTCTTCAACCTCAGGAGGCTGAAGAAATTTGGCTTGACCCCTAAGACCCTCACAAACTTTTACAGATGCACAATTGAGAGGATCCTGTCGGGCTGTATCACCGCCTGGTACGGCAACTAAACCGCCCGCATCCGCAGGGCTCTCCAGAGGGTGGTGCGGTCTGCCCAACGCATCACCGGGGGCACACTGCATGCCCTCCAGGACATCTACAGCACCCGATGTCACAGGAAGGCCAAAAAGATAATCAAGGACATCAACCACCCGAGCCACGGCCTGTTCACCCCGCTATCATCCAGAAGGCGAGGTCAGTACAGGTGTAACAAAGCTGGGACCGAGATAATGAAAAACAGCTTCTATCTCAAGGCCATAAGACTGTTAAATAGCCATCACTAGCCGGCTACCACCCGGTTACTCAACCCTGCACCTTAGAGGCTGCTGCCCTACAGTGGGGGAAAAAAGTATTTAGTCAGCCACCAATTGTGCAAGTTCTCCCATTTAAAAAGATGAGAGAGGCCTGTAATTTTCATCATAGGTACACGTCAACTATGACATACAAATTGAGAAAATTTTTCTTCAGAAAATCACATTGTAGGATTTTTAATGAATTTATTTGCAAATTATGGTGGAAAATAAGTATTTGGTCACCTACAAACAAGCAAGATTTCTGGCTCTCACAGACCTGTAACTTCTTCTTTAAGAGGCTCCTCTGTCCTCCACTCGTTACCTGTATTAATGGCACCTGTTTGAACTTGTTATCAGTATAAAAGACACCTGTCCACAACCTCAAACAGTCACACTCCAAACTCCACTATGGCCAAGACCAAAGAGCTGTTAAAGGACACCAGAAACAAAATTGTAGACCCGCACCAGGCTGGGAAGACTGAATCTGCAATAGGTAAGCAGCTTGGTTTGAAGAAATCAACTGTGGGAGCAATTATTAGGAAATGGAAGACATACAAGACCACTGATAATCTCCCTCGATCTGGGGCTCCACGCAAGATCTCACCCCGTGGGGTCAAAATGATCACAAGAACGGTGAGCAAAAATCCCAGAACCACACGGGGGGACCTAGTGAATGACCTGCAGAGAGCTGGGACCAAAGTAACAAAGCCTACCATCAGTAACACACTACGCCGCCAGGGACTCAAATCCTGCAGTGCCAGACGTGTCCCCCTGCTTAAGCCAGTACATGTCCAGGCCCGTCTGAAGTTTGCTAGAGTGCATTTGGATGATCCAGAAGAGGATTGGGAGAATGTCAAATGGTCAGATGAAACCAAAATATAACTTTTTGGCAAAAACTAAACTCGTCATGTTTGGAGGACAAAGAATGCTGAGTTGCATCCAAAGAACACCATACCTACTGTGAAGCATGGTGGTGGAAACATCATGCTTTGGGGCTGTTTTTCTGCAAAGGGACCAGGACGACTGATCCGTGTAAAGGAAAGAATGAACTGGGCCATGTATCGTGAGATTTTGAGTGAAAACCTCCTTCCATCAGCAAGGGCATTGAAGATGAAACGTGGCTGGGTCTTTCAGCATGACAATGATCCCAAACACACCGCCCGGGCAACGAAGGAGTGGCTTCGTAAGAAGCATTTCAAGGTCCTGGAGTGGCTTAGCCAGTCTCCAGATCTCAACCCCATAGAAAATCTTTGGAGGGAGTTGAAAGTCCGTGTTGCCCAGCTACAGCCCCAAAACATCACTGCTCTAGAGGAGATCTGCATGGAGGAATGGGCCAAAATACCAGCAACAGTGTGTGAAAACCTTGTGAAGACTTACAGAAAACATTTGACCTGTGTCATTGCCAACAAAGGGTATATAACAAAGTATTGAGAAACTTTTGTTATTGACCAAATACTTATTTTCCACCATAATTTGCAAATAAATTCATTAAAAATCCTACAATGTGATTTTCTGGATTTTATTTTCTCATTTTGTCTGTCATAGTTGACGTGTACCTATGATGAACATTACAGACCTCTCTCATCTTTTTAAGTGGGAGGACTTGAAAAATTGGTGGCTGACTAAATACTTTTTCTCCCCACTGTATGTACATAGACATGGAGTAACTGGTCATTTTAATAATGGAACACTAGTCACTTTAATAATGTTTACATACTGTTTTACTCATTTCATATGTATATACTGTATTCTACTGTATTTTAGTCAATGCCACTCCGACATTGCTCGTCCTAATATTTATATATTTCTTAATTCCATTATTTTACTTTTAGATTTGTGTGTATTGTTGTGAATTGTTAGATACTACTGCACTATTGGAGCTAGGAACACAAACATTTCGCTACACCCGCAATAACATCTGCTAAATATGTTTATGTGACCAATACAATTTGATTTGATTTGATTTGATAACTGAAATAATATATAAGCCTGGAAATGGCAAAGTCACAAACCAGCTAATGTTAGAACAGGATGATTTAGTTACCAAGCTGACAACCAGCCTGAGCTTTCAAAAGTCATTCATAAGGGTTAGGCTTCAGTCTTAGGCTGTTGCAATCCACAGCCAGCAGGCTTACTATTTTTAGGAATCATATCAAAGATAAACAGACACAATGATATATCTATCAGCTAGCTAGCTATGTAGTTAGCTAATAATTACTGTATATGGGGATCGTAGTGTTACATTTTACTGGTAAAATATAAATCCTGCAGAAGCCCTCTCTTCTGCCTGTCTGGCTGGCTAGCTAGCAAGCTTCATATCATTAGCCAGTAGTTTTTAGCAAGCTCTAGCTCATACCTAATGATAAATGCTCTTCAAATTGTCAATATGAGCATTTTATATTGTACAGTTATCAATGAAAACAATTACATAAAAAAGAGTGTTTGAGTTAAGGGTGTGTGTCACAATATCTTTCATTTTATTCACCTTTGCAGTAAAATGTTTTTACACAACAATCCATTTCATATATGGGAGACGTTAGAGAATGGAAAAACATGGTTGTGCTTTGTTATACTTCGGGTAGGGGTACCTCAACATTTTTGGGGACTTGCCACTAGCCTATTCAGTCTCCAAAACTCACAATTTGCTCATTCCTACCAATAACACATTGGCGTCAGTCATTACTATGGCAATTCAAGATGGCGCTACGCCACTACCCATACCTCTAATAAACGTTGTTCAAAATCAAAATCCAAAAAATAGAGATGTTTCTATGTTAAATTCACATGTTTAGTATTTGTGGATGGAATAGATATCTTTGCTTAGCTGTACTTCCTAAAGTGTTTCCATTCCCCTTTAAACTACAATGAGCCTTTTAGTAGGTGAAAGGAGTAAGTGAACCAGAGTATTTCCTCAGTGGGAAAAATCCATGTTTTTATTGGTTTGGGGGGTAAAATAGTGTTTTTTACTGCTGACCAATAGATGGCAGCATTGTCACAGTTTAGTGATGACCCGGTGTCTCTCAGTTGTTTGATGTTACAGTCCTTGGATTACATGATATAGGTTTGAGGGTTTTCCCCACCAGCAAACATGTTTTGTTTTTTACTGACAATCATTAGAACATTCTATCACTCAGTGTATCTCCATTTTAAATATAGTGTCATTTGGATCTGGATAGAATGTGGAGTGGAATGGAACACCAGTCAGCATTGCAGCATTGTTAATAAAGTAGTCCTACAAGACTTGATATTCTAGCTCATATTATCACATTCCTATATGTGGGCAATACAGAAGACATTGAACTGCTACACTCCCCCCCTCTCTTTTTTTACACACATGCACACACATTTTACTCCATAGCAGTAATTGAGGTGAACACTGAATGCAATCTAAATGCTGGCCATCGGCCAGTGAAGAGTTCACTGCTTCTCTGAATGGCAGTGAGAAAGTGTGTGTGCAGGCAGTTTGTAGCAGAGTGAGTAAGGGTACAGCTCTGCAGTCTGCAGACCGGGAACTTGCTAATGGAAGTGACAGCTTGCAGGTCACAAAAGAAAGGGAGGGGGAATTGTGCTGATCGTGTGTGTGTATTGGGCATGGAGTGGGGAGAGTTGGGAGCTGGGACAAGACTGCAGCTATGTGAGAAACCTGGCCAGAGATAAAAACTGCAGGATGAACAAACCTCTCTTCACTGACACTTGGCTCACAGGTAGCGTGCCTACACCACCCCACCAGCCTCCCTCTCTCTGCAAGGGAGAAGGGATTACTGTCCTGAAGAGATTACAGAATAGAAAGAGGGTATTGTTGAGAAGTCATCGAGATATCCACATCACATCACCATAATGGCCCGGAGTACCTGCCACTTCACTGAATGAGACATCGTTTCAGCTGTGGAATGGAGCAACTCAGCATGGGTCAGCCAAACTAACTGCTTTGTGGACTTTGAAAAGAAGACCAAGTTTGTCATTTTTTGTTGGTGTTTGTCAGAGCATAATATGAGGATTATTGGATAATTCTGTATCACAACCTCTGCATCACCTTTTGCTCTTTTTTTGTGTGATTTTAACTTGTATGAGAAAATCATTGAATACCCTCCAAATGGACAACTGCTCTAAGCTAAGAGGGGAAAAAAGGGGTGACTACAGGAGTGAGAGGCTGGGGGTCTTATACTGTAGGTGTCTGACATAAATGACCAGAGCTCAACTGGCTGAAGAAGAGGAAGGGGCCTACAGAAGACTAAAGAGGCACCATCAATGTGAGGCTGCCAGTGACACCTCTCCATAGACTTACACAGTGTTACAGAGCTTCCACAGCAGGCTCCCCAGCAGGTGTCACCATGCCTTATCACCTGGAGGAAGAGGACTGTATGGCAGTCTGTACTCTTCTTCTGCTGCAAGGGGATGATCGAGGGTGTCGTGGTCCTCCTCTTCATCTGGCTGCTCATACAGGTCCTGTTCACCAAGAACCTGGAAGGTACTGACTCCTTCTCCCATCTGATGGTTCACTGTTGATAATTTCTATTGTTCTAATAGTAGGTTACTGTAATGCTTGTTCATATATACTTTGATCCCATGTACAGATGTACAGTATTATCTTAATTGGCACTGCAGGAAATGCAAACTTGTAGTGTATTCAAGGTTGAAAAAGGCTTCCAGACTTTGTAATTTCACTTAAAAATGTCAGACTTGATTTACCCTAACTAAAAATGTATCAACCCCTACAAAAATGTCCCTGAAAAATTATAATCCACATAATAATTCACATTTCCTGTTGCTGCAGGATTATTTTCCTGCTGTGAGAAACTGGTCAAATTAAAATAGCAGATCTGTAACTCAAGGTTCTTGCAGACAAAGAGGCTATTCTCATTTACGAAAATGTAAGGAGAGGCAGCATGACGAGATTTCAATTGACATAATATGTAAATTTTTCAATTTACATTACATCCTTACCTTACTTATCATTGTGGCTGGCAACGTGACATTCTTGCTCTGCAGCTCCGAATTTAACATGGCGCTGCAGTGGATAGCAGCAGTCTTATGGGCTCCTGACCAATTCTGCTATTTTTTTATTATTTTTTACGCTGATCTTAACTTTTTTATACATAATGTCTCTGGCATCATTTCCTATGATCAAAAACAGCTTCTGGACATCAGAACAGCGATCACTAACCTGAATTTTGATAAACATGTATATTTCAACGAGTCGGCAGCTCTGGACGTTCTGCTTACTCCGGACCAGGCCCTAATCCCCAGGACTCGAAAGAGGAAGCAAAGTCGAACCGGACCTGAAAAACTGTAATATCCTATATTTCTCAGAGTCATGGCTGAACGAGGACATGAATATACATCTTGCTGGTTTTTCTATGCTTCGTCATGACCGGACGGCAGACTCGGGTAAGATGGAGGAGGGGTGTGTCTCTTTGTTAACAACAACTGCTGCGCGATCTCTAATGTTTAGGAAGTCCCAAGTTTTTGCTCGCCTGAGTTAGAATACCTCATGATAAGCTGCAGACCATACTATTTACCAATATTTTTTTGTAGCTGTCTATTTACCACCACAAACCGATGCTGGCACTAAGACTGCAGTCAACGAGCTGTATATGGCCATAAGCAAACAAGAAAATGCACATTCAGAGGCAGCATTTGTCGTGACTGGTGATAATTTATATCAGCATGTCACCTGTGGAACTAGAGGTGACAAAACTCTAGATCACCTTTATTCCACACACAGAAAAGCATACAAGGCTGTCTCTCGCCCTCCCTTTGGAAAATCAGACCATAAGTCTATCCTCCTGCTTCCTGCTTACAAGCAAAACTAAAACAGGAAGTACCAGTGACGCGCTCAATATGGAAGTGGTCCGATGAAGTGGATGCTAATAAGTGCTCACCGGCTTCATTAATAAGTGCTCACCGGCTTCATTAATAAGTGCATTAACGACGTTGTCCCCACAGTGACCATACGTAGATACCCCAACCAGAAGCCATGGATTACAGGCAACATCCGCACTGAGCTAAAGGTTAGAGCTGCCGCTTTCAAGGAGCGGGACACTAATTGGGAAGCTTATAAGAAATCCCGCTACGACCTCCGACGAGCCATCAAACAGGCAAAGTGTCAATACAGGACTAAGATCGAATCCTACTACGCTGGCTCTGACGCTCGACGGATGTGGCAGGGCTTGCAAACCTTCACGGATTACAAAGGGAAACCCAGCTGCGAGCTGCCCAGCGTGGCGAGATTACCAGACAAGCTAAATGCCTTCTATGCTCGCTTCGAGGCAAGCAACACTGAACCATGCATGAGAGCACGAGCTGTTCTGGACGACTGTGTGATCTCGCTCTCCGTAGCCGATGTGAGTAAGACCTTTAAACAGGTTAACATTCGCAAGTCCAAGGGGCCAGACGAAATACCAGGACACATACCCAGAGCATGCGCTGACCATCTGGCAAGTGTCTTCACTAACATTTTCAACCTATCCCTGACCCAGTCTGTAATATCACCTTGTTTCAAGCAGACCACCATAGTCCCCGTGCCCAAGAACGCCAAGGTAACCTCCCTAAATGACTATCGCCCTGTAGCACTCACATCTATAGCCATGAAATGCTTTGAAAAGTTGGTCATGGCTCACATCAACACCATCATCCCAGACACCCTGGACCCACTCCAATTTGCCTACCGCCCCAACAGATCCACAGATGACACAATCTCTATAGCACTCCACACTGCCCTCCTATAGCGGAGCGGTAGGTAGGCTAGCGGTTAAGAGTGTTGGGCCAGTAACGACGCCCTGGTTCGAATCCCCGAGCCGGCAAGGTGGAAAAATCTGCCGTTCTGCCCTTGTGCAAGGCAGTTAACCCCAAACAACAACTGCTCCCCGGGCACCGATTATGTGGATATCAATTAAGGCAGCCCCCCGCACCTCTCTGATTCAGAGGGTTAAATGCAGAAGGCACATTTTGGTTGAATGCATTCAGTTGTTTCTGACTAGGTATCCCCTTTCCCTTTCCCATTGACCCAGCTGGACAAAAGGAATACCTATGTAAGAATGCTGTTCATTGACACAGAAATCTGGCAATGTGGTGCCAGGACCACAACCTCCCCTCAAAGTCAGGAAGACAAAGGAGCTGATTGTGGACTACAGGAAACATCGATTGGGCTGTAGTGGAGCGTTTCGAAAGCTTCAAGTTCCTCTGTGTCCACATCGATGGGGCTGTAGTGGAGCGGGTTGAAAGCTTCAAGTTCCTCTGTGTCCACATCACTTAGGAATTAACATGATCCACACACACCCACACAGTTGTGAAGAGGTCACGACAGCACCTCTTCCCCCTCAGGAGGCTGAAAATATTTGGCATGGGCCCTCAGATCCTCAAAAAGTTATACAGCTGCACCATTGAGAGCATCTTGACCGCTTGGTACAGCAACTGCAAGGCACCCAACCGCAAGGTGCTACAGAAGGTGGTGAGCACGGCCCAGTACATCACTGGGGCCAAGCTCCCTGCCATCCAGGACCTCTATACCAGGCGGTGTCAGAGGAAGGCCCAAAAACGTTTTCAAAGACTCCAGCCACCCAAGCCATAGACTGTTTTCTCTGCTACTGCACAGCAAGCGGTGCCAGTGCAACAAGTTTGGAACCAACAGGACCCTGAACAGCTTCTACCCTCAAGCCATAAGACTGCTAAACAAGCTACCTGGACTACCTGCATTGACCCTTTTTTGAACTAATTTTCTTGCACTGACTCTACGCAAGCCCACTGGACTCTACCCACACACTCACACATACTTACACTGGCACCCCAACACACACATACACACACACACACATAACATGCGCTCACATGCATACTGACGCTACACACTCACTCACTCACTCACTCACTCACTCACTCACTCACTCACTCACTCACTCACTCACTCACTCACTCACTCACTCACTCACTCACTCACTCACTCACTCACTCCCTCACTCACTCACACACACACACACACACACACACACACACTTTCACACTTACCACATACGCTGCTGCTACTGCTCCACATACACTGCTGCTACAGTCAAATTTCAATCACCAGATGTCACAAAGTGCTTATACATAAACCCAACCTAAAACAGCAAGTCATGCAGATGTAGAAGCACGGTGGCTATGAAAAACTCCCAAGAAAGGCAGGAACCTATGAAGAAACCTAGAGAGGAACCAGGCTCTGAGGGGTGGCCAATCCTCTTCTGGCTGTGCCGGGTGGAGATTATAAGAGTACATGGCCATTAAGGCCAGATTGTTCTTCAAGATGTTCAAACGTTCACAGATGACCAACAGGGTCAAATAATAATCACAGTGGTTGTAGAGGGTGCAACAGGTCAGCACCACAGGTGTAAATGCTTTTCATAGCCAAGCATTCAGAGGGTGAGACAGCAGGTGCGAGAGAGAGAGGGAGAGAGTGAAAAACAGCAGGTCCGGGACAAGGTAGCACGTCTGGAGACAGGTCAGGGTTCCATAGTCGCAGGCAGAACAGTTGAAACTGGAGCAGCAGCATGACCAGGTGGACTGGGGACAGCCAGAAGTCATCATGCCAGGTAGTCCTGAGGCATGGTCCTAGGGCTCATGTCCTCCGGGAGGGAGAGAGGGAGAGAGAGAGAATACTTAAATTCACACAGGACTATCTGATAAGATAGGAGAATTACACCAGATATAACAGACTGACCCTAGCCCCCCGGCACATAGACTATTGCAGCATAGATACTGGAAGCGGGGGGGGTCGTGGGACACTGTGGCTCCGTCCAACGATACCCGCAGACAGGCCCAACCAGGCAGGATAACCCCACCCACTTTGCCAAAGCACAGACCCCACAGCACTAGAGGGATATCAACAGACCACCAACTTACTACCCTGAGAAAAGGCTGAGTACAGCCCACGAAGATCTCCTCCACCGCATGAGCCAGAGGGCGCGCAAGGCCGGACAGGAAGATCATGTCAGTGACTCAACCCACTCAAGTTGAGTATAGTGCAAAAAAAGCCTGCCACGATGTGACGCACCACTCCTAGGGGGGAGGCATGGAAGAGCACAAGTAAGCCAGTGACTCAGCCCCCGTAATAGGGATAGAGACAGAGAATCCCAGTGGAGAGAGGGGAGCCGGCCAGGCAGAGACAGCAAGGGCGGTTCGTTATTCCAGTGCCTTGCCCTTCATCTTCGCACCTCTAGGCCAGACTACACTCAATCTTAGGACCTACTGATGAGATGAGTCTTCAGTAAAGACTTAAAGGTCAAGACCGAGTCTGCGTCTCTCACATGGATAGGCAGACCATTCCATAAAAATTTAGCTTTATAGGAGAAAGCCCTGCCTACAGCTCAGTCTATTATCTGTCTATTATCTATCCTGTTGCCTAGTCACTTTGCCCCTACCTATATTTACATAGCTACCTCAATTGCCTCGTGCCCCTGCACATCGATTTGGTGCTCCCTGTATATAGCCATGTTATTTTTACATCATTATTGTTGTTCAATGTGTATTTATTCCTTACTTCACTATTTATATTTTAATTTTATATTTTTTGTCTTTGTCTTTGGCTCTGTATTGTTGGAAAAGGACCCATAAGTAAGCATTTCATATGCTTCGTAAAGCTGTTGTTTACGAAGCAGGTGACAAATAGAATTTGATTTGATTTACCATCGATATCAGTATCTCAGTAGCCACTGACTAGCCAGTAAGCTTGCAAACTATTCAACAATGCGAGCATCTTTTCCACTAAAACATATTAGCTACACTCTTGAATAATGCAAACCAACCATATTACACTCTTGAATAATGCAACAATTCAGAAGCATGTGCAGGTTTATTTTCTTGTTCGTACACACATTAGCAAAATGTAGCTTGCAAGACAATTATATGCTAGCTAGTACCGTTAGCATATCAAACATTGAACAAGAATCTGGGCAGAGGAGGAGACTATGAATATGACGAGTCTCCTCTCTAGCCAAGTTACAGTAAGGGAAAAAAGTATTTGATCCCCTGCTGATTTTGTACATTTGCCCACTGACAAAGACATGATCAGTCTATAATTTTAATGGTAGGTTTATTTGAACAGTGAGAGACAGAATAACAAAACAAAAATCCAGAAAAACGCATGTCAAAAATGTTG
Organism: Coregonus clupeaformis; assembly: GCF_020615455.1. Classification (NCBI taxonomy): domain Eukaryota; kingdom Metazoa; phylum Chordata; class Actinopteri; order Salmoniformes; family Salmonidae; genus Coregonus; species Coregonus clupeaformis. The sequence goes on from NW_025534975.1 coordinate 68,700, forward strand.
AAAGATTTCTGGCTCCCAGGTGTCTTTTATACAGGTAACGAGCTGAGATTAGGAGCACACTCTTAAAGTGAGTGCTCCTAATCTCAGCTTGTTACCTGTATAAAAGACACCTGTCCACAGAAGCAATCAATCAGATTCCAAACTCTCCACCATGGCCAAGACCAAAGAGCTCTCCAAGGATGTCAGGGACAAGATTGTAGACCTACACAAGGCTGGAATGGGCTACAAGACCATCGCCAAGCAGCTTGGTGAGAAGGTGACAACAGTTGGTGCGATTATTCGCAAATGGAAGAAACACAAAATAACTGTCAATCTCCCTCGGCCTGGGGCCCCATGCAAGATCTCACCTCGTGGAGTTGCAATGATCATGAGAACGGTAAGGAATCAGCCCAGAACTACACGGGAGGATCTTGTCAATGATCTCAAGGCAGCTGGGACCATAGACACCAAGAAAACAATTGGTAACACACTACGCCGTGAAGGACTGAAATCCTGCAGCGCCCGCAAGGTCCCCCTGCTCAAGAAAGCACATATACAGGCCCTTCTGAAGTTTGCCAATGAACATCTGAATGATTCAGAGGAGAACTGGGTGAAAGTGTTGTGGTCAGATGAGACCAAAATCGAGCTCTTTGGCATCAACTCAACTCGCCGTGTTTGGAGGAGGAGGAATGCTGCCTATGACCCCAAGAACACCATCCCCACCGTCAAACATGGAGGTGGAAACATTATGCTTTGGGGGTGTTTTTCTGCTAAGGGGACAGGACAACTTCACCGCATCAAAGGGACGATGGACGGCGCCATGTACCGTCAAATCTTGGGTGAGAACCTCCTTCCCTCAGCCAGGGCATTGAAAATGGGTCGTGGATGGGTATTCCAGCATGACAATGACCCAAAACACACGGCCAAGGCAACAAAGGAGTGGCTCAAGAAGAAGCACATTAAGGTCCTGGAGTGGCCTAGCCAGTCTCCAGACCTTAATCCCATAGAAAATCTGTGGAGGGAGCTGAAGGTTCGAGTTGCCAAACGTCAGCCTCGAAACCTTAATGACTTGGAGAAAATCTGCAAAGAGGAGTGGGACAAAATCCCTCCTGAGATGTGTGCAAACCTGGTGGCCAACTACAAGAAACGTCTGACCTCTGTGATTGCCAACAAGGGTTTTGCCACCAAGTACTAAATCGTGTTTTGCAGAGGGGTCAAATACTTATTTCCCTCATTAAAATGCAAATCAATTTATAACATTTTTGACATGCGTTTTTCTGGATTTTGTTGTTGTTATTCTGTCTCTCACTGTTCAAATAAACCTACCATTAAAATTATAGACTGATCATGTCTTTGTCAGTGGGCAAACGTACAAAATCAGCAGGGGATCAAATACTTTTTTTCCCTCACTGTAGCTACCATTCATTTTCCCATTGGACAGCTCTGCAAGTACTATAATCTCAAAATACGTTCGTTACTCTCCTGCGTGGAAGGCTAAGAGCCATTTATTTGTTGTATAGGTTTTGTGTTTTTGGGGATGTCACTTCTTGCCACTGTGAGGCAGTAACGCATAAGGTGATGGGTCAGGTCATAGGATAGGTTAGGTTTAAAGGTAGACTCAGCGAGATGACGTAGATGCATGAAGTAAACAGTAGTAGTGGGCATAGCGGGGGGGGGTGGGGTGTTGCCCGCGCTGCAGATGGCTATATCGGTCCACTAATACAGTGACTGCAGCACCCGCAGCACCCCTACTTCCTGCGGTTATGGTAGTGGGTACATTTCTGCAACAACCAGGAAAGTCGAAGCACAAGGCTAAACTTCTCAGCTGTTTTGGTCCCGTAGCGATGTAGCAGCATGAAGCACACCCGTGCACATGCGCAGATACGCTGTGTGACTGTGTGAGAGCAAAGTCTTGCATCATGCTCATGTCAATGGGCGCGTTCGAGTGGATCACTTTTGTCAAGTCGGTCACCGCCTTTCAAAGTGTGTTGCATTCTGGGGATATAAATTGTCCGACTTGTGTCAACTGCATGAACTTGACAAAAATCATGTGATCAAAGGTCATGAGGTTTTGACTGCAGTCGACTGCAAGTTTCTGCAGTTGCTCTTCACCAACTTCATCCTTTAGCCAGTGCCTCCATTGTGGGAGGCTCTATTGTCAACCAATCATTAGGGTGTTTTTGTTTGATCCACGCGAACATGACATGACATGACTGAAACAGGAACCCATAGGAGCAAAGTGGTCGTCACTAGCTTCTATAGCCACAAAGTCATAATTATGGCTAAACCACGCTTATTTCTACAATTTCTCTTCTTAAAATTAGATGTTAAACCTAGCCCTAACCTTAACATTTACCACACTGCTAACAATATGCATATCCCTAACCTTAAATTAAGACCAAAAAGCAAATGTTTTGTTTTCATAAGTTTTTATGACATAGCCAATTTTGACTTTGTGGCTATAGAATCTAGTGGAAAGCGAACAAAGCGGGAAGTTAAAGCAGGGAGTAAAAGCAGGAAGTGTACCCATCAAGATGGGGTTTTTACTAGATAACACAGCCACAAAGTCAGATTCCACAGACACTAAGTCAATATTGGATACAAAAATGTGTTTTTTGGTCTTACTTAAAGGTTAGGGGTAGGCATAAAGTTAGCAATGTGGTTAAAGTTAGGGTTATAGTTAGGTTTAAAATCAGATTTTAAGAAGATACATTTTAGAAATGGGTGGGATTTAGTCATAATTACGACTTTGTGGCTGTGTTAACTAGTGACGACCATCAATACGTGCTGTGATTTGTTGATTCATCTCAACTGATATTACAAAAAATACATTCCATTGCATGAGCCACATCAGTTAGCATAATTTGAACATTCTACATTACCATGGAAATTATTGTATCACAATACCAGGCAGCCATTGCAAGTGTACCCATGAGTTTACAAGTCAAATTGCCAGGGTTAGAGGTTCCAAGTCCATTCTATTAATTGTTTGCTACAACACCTTGATTGTTTTAGCAAGGGGCAACAAAGTTTCATCATGTTTTTAAGAGTCCATGTTATTGCAGAAACGGGGCGTGTTCGAGCGGATCACTTTTGTCAAGTCGATGATCATCGTTGGTCACCGCCTTCCAAAGTGTGTTGCATTATGGGGATAAAAATTGTCCAACTTGCGCCTACATGACGACTACATGAACTTTACAAAAACCATGTGATCAAAGGTGATGAAGTTCTGACTGCAGTCGACTGCAAGTTTCTGCAGTTGCTCTTCATCAACTTCATCCTGGAGCCAGCACCTGCAATGTCAACCAATCATTAGGGCATTTTTGTTTGACCCACGCGAAAGTGACCAAAGACATGACTGAAACAGGAACCAACTTTGCCGTGATTCATGTATAGGGTGGATATGTACAAATGAATGTGATATTTGAGGCTCTCTCACCAATTGATAGTACAATGTACACACACACATATTTGTACAGTTTGTGAGTATGTGATATGGGGGTTGGAGACATGTTTATTTCGACATTCCAAAATAAAACCAGCATAAACAATGGCAACACTGCCATGTTGCATTGAGCCTTGCTGTTGGAAAGACACATCAGTGTCTGACTTTCGGCTGTTGCAGATGCACCTCCCCTGACTTTACTTGACTTTCATCTGCAGTCGGTTGCTTTAACCATAACACTCGAACACGCCCACAGTGCATTCGTAAAGTGTTATTTTTCCACATTTTGTTACATTACAGCCTTATTCTAAAATTGATTAAATTGTTTTTTCCCTCATCAATCTACACACAATACCCCATAATGACAAAGTTTTGCACATTTATACAAAATTAAAAACGGAAATATTACATTTACATAAGTATTCAGTCCCTTTATTCCGTTTTTTTTTTTTTTTTTTTGGGGGGGGGGGGGTGGATCAGCTTAATATTGCAGATAGATTGTATCCTCTATCAATGTAATTGTCTGCATCACTTCCAATCCCCCATGTTTTTTATATATATACTCCCCTTTATTACTTTTCAACCCCGCCATCCTTTCCCTACTTGGAGTAAATTAGTGAACAACAATGCCCAGGCCTCTACTTCCGGTCTATACTTACTATCTACACCTTATGGACACAGTTAATTTTACAATAATTCTATTATATATATATATATATATGTTTTTTTTTGTTTTTTTGTTTTTCTACTCTCAACCTCTCCGATCATTTTCATGATGTCCATCCGATTTGCTTCTATATGCCATATCTTTCTAACTGTGCTCTTTCCCAAAAGCTCCCAACATACAACCTATATACTTATTATGGACACAGTATGCTTACATTATTAGCTATCTTTGTTATTATTTGTTGTTATTTGTTATTAGTCCCATCCTTCAACTCTATTCAATACCTCCCATCTATCTCTTAACACCATCCATATAGGATTTCTATTTGCCATATATATTTCAACCGTACTGTGATGTTTTACAAAAGTTATTTACTCAGTACTTTGTTGAAACACCTTTGGCAGCGATTACAGCCTTGAGTCTTCTTGGGTATGACACCACAAGCTAGGCACACCTGTGTTTGGGGAGTTTCTCCCATTCTTCTCTGCAGATCCTCTCAAGCTCTTTCAGGTTGGATGGGGAGCATCGCTGCACAGCTATTTTCAGGTCTCTCCAGAGATGTTCGATCAGGTTCAAGTCCGGGCTCTGGCTGGGCCACTCAAGGACATTCAGAGACTTGTCCCGAAGTCACTCCTGCGTTGTCTTGGCTGTGTGCTTAGGGTCGTTGTCCTGTTGGAAGGTGAACCTTCACCCCAGTCTGAGGTCCTGAGCACTCTGGAGCAGGTTTTCATCAACGATCTCTCTGTAGTTTGCTCCGTTCATCTTTCCCTTGATCCTGACTAGTCTCCCATTCCCTGCCACTGAAAAACATCCCCACAGCATGATGCTGCCACCATCATGCTACACCATAGGGATGGTGCCAGGTTTCCTCCAGACGTGACGCTTGGCATTCAGGCCAAAGAGTTCAATCTTTGATTTCATCAGAACAGAGAATCTTGTTTCTCATGGTCTGAGAGTCCTTTAGGTGCCTTTTGGCAAACTCCAAGCGTGCTGTCATGTGCCTTTTACTGAGGAGTGGCTTCCGTCTGGCCACTCTACCATAAAGGCCTGATTGGTGGAGTGCTGCAGAGATGGTTGTCCTTCTGGAAGGTTCTCCCATCTCCACAGAGGAACTCAGGAGCTCTGTCAGAGTGACCATTGGGTTCTTGGTCACCTCCCTGACCAAGGCCCTTCTCCCCCGATTGTTCCGTTTGGCTGGGCAGCCAGCTCTAGGAAGAGTCTTGGTGGTTCCAAACTATTTCAATTTAAGAATGATGGAGGCCACTGTATTCTTGGGGACCTTCAATGCTGCAGAAATGTTCTGGTACCCTTCCCCAGATCTGGGCCTCGACACAATCCTGTCTCTGAGCTCTACGGACAAATCCTTCGATCTCATGGCTTAGCCACAGTTGACAGTTCATGCACTGTCAACTGTGGGACCTTATATAGACAGGTGTGTGCCTTTCCTAATCATGTCCAAACAATTGAATTTACCACAGGTGGACTCCAATCAAGTTGTAGAAACATCTCAAGGATGATCAATGGAAACAGGATGCACCTCAATTTCGAGTCTCATAGCAAAGGGTCTGAATATGTATGTAAATAAGGTATTTCTGTTATGTTTTTTTTATATTAGCAAAAATGTCTAAAAACCTGTTTTCACTTTGTCATTATGAGGTATTGTGTGTAGATTGATTCGATTTTTAAAATAATTTTTATCCATTTTAGAAAAAGGCTGTAACGTAACAAAATATGGAAAAAGTCAAGGGGTCTGAATACTTCCCGAATGCACAGTATGTGGTACTGCTCATGGCAACATCATCTAGCTGAGTCAACCTTTAATTTATAAAGTAAATCTCAATGTGATACGCCAGATTCAGAGACTGGGAAACCCAATTAGAAAAAAAGCTTGAAAGCCCTATTAGATTTTTATTTTTATTTTTTTTAGTTCGTTTTTGAGTCAAAGATAATAGTTTCAGTGTTGTTTTAGTTTTTCAAACGGGTTTGTCAATTATTTTGTTTCAGTTTACTAAATCGTTTTTTGATGATTAGTTTTCGTTTTAGTTTCAGTTTTAGTTTAGTATTATAACCTTGGTACATACCAGGTGTGACTGCCGTAAATGACGATAGCTGCTCAGCGAAACTTTCTGGAGAGGCGCTGGAGACAGCGTTTTCAACCACCATCAGCAAAAAAAAACAATTTATGGAATTTCTGGTCGAAGAATGATGTCGAATCCCTCCAATAGAGTTCCGGAATCTAGAATCTATGCCAAGGCGCATTGAAGCTGTTCTGGTGGCTCATGGTGGCCCAACGCCCTACTAAGAAACGTTATATTGGTGTTTCCTTTATTTTGGCAGTTAACTGTAGATTCAAATAAAGTTCCTATTTATCAAATTAGGCAGAATTCTGTATTTTTGGCTGGTGTCAAAATGACCCCAAAGGACTAGATTTTTTATAAGTGCATATTTTGGTTCAGAAAAACTAAACAATGATTTAGATTTATTAAGAACAAGTTGATTGACAAAGTCATGAAAACTTTGAAGAATTTGGTCTATGATCAAACATATGCATCTGGGATCAATATGACCCCAGTTAGTAGTATGAGTGTTAACTAGGTTCCTGGATATTGTTGACATTGCTCTAATGTGCATGATGTACCTTTCACACAACAGTGACTGCTTGTCTGGTAGCTCTGCTGATTGAGCAATAAGAACAAACATTTTACTCACACTGTTAAACTGAGCTAAAATGGTTATAGTTAGATTTATGCCTGCCTATTAATCTGTACTCACTGAACATATTATCTAGCTCCCACGCAAACACTTGTTCACAAAATGTTCACAAAATGCTTTAGGCAAGGCAGTGTTGTTCTGTTGATCTTACTGATTTAATGTTTTTACTATATGGCCGTGATAATATTCAAAGGATTATATCCATAGCACAACACACATGCTTCATAGACAATCAAACTCTAACTCTAAACTATATGATGTGTGATGCCATCAGCAGGCAGGCTTGTGCATTCTTTCAATGTAGATCATTAGAGATAAGGAAATATTGACCTATTCATCCTCATAAAGGTTTACAGAGTATGAAAGTGGATGTAGTTGGAAGGCATCTTCTTATGAAATTATAACAACCATACAGTAGTTGCTTGGGCAAATGCAGTCTAGAAGGCTGGCCAGTGGTGATGGCATATGAAGATGACGTGATGGAGTGTCTTTATGTGAATACGTGATAACTCATTGGATTTGCTCTGTCTTATATGGAGAAATAAAGAGATCTGAGAGGGACTGACAACACACGCAAGCATGCACACGCATGGACGCACAAACAAACAGACAGTTACAATGATTACTCATCCACATCTCAAAGTCAGGGAAGCGTCTTCACAAAAAGGAATAGGATGCATTTTCTGCCCAAAGCGAAGAGCCTGCATACTCTAAATAGATATTCCTTTCCCTATACAAGGGGGAGATGAATTATAAAGGGGATCATACTGTGTGTGTGTGTGTGTGTTTGTGTGTGTGTCCATGTCGAATGTGAGATGGACATGGGGAGGAGGTTGACACAGGACAGAGCGTGGGAGAGGTAGTTGCAGATAATGGGACATGGCAATCTCTAAGTAATGGGTACTATGTGGGCAAAATGCCTGTACCATTTAATAAAGGATAAGTGAGATCTGAGGAAAGACAGCTTTCTTGGCGCAATCTTTGGTCTTTCACTGTGAGTCATACACAGAGAGTGTGTGTTTGTGCGTATGTGTATTCTCTAATTAGGCTACACTATTTAAAGATTATTGATTTGATGTCTTAAAATGTCAGATGTTTCTTAATTAATAACTTTATCTGACTTCATTTGGATCAAGCTACTTTTTTTATTAGGTCATATTGTCAATAAGATATACGATGCTAATTAGCCGCAATGGTTTACTTTTTAGTCCATCATATCCTCCCACGGACTCCCACGAATAGAAAAGGAATACAAGCTTAGTCACCGACCCCTTTGATTGGCTTAAAGGGAGCCGGCTGTCACGTCAATGCAGAGAGCCACTGTGCGAAGGAAATTCCCAGTGCGCGTGCAGGATAAAGCAGGAATGGAACTCACTCACAAACCGCGTTCACGTTGATGCCGGTGGGATATAAAAAAAAATATCAGGAAAATGACGCAATATGCTATTGGAGGTAAGAAACGTAGTTATAATTTTGGTCAGTTCTGTTCCACTTTGAAAGTCAAGTTAAGTTGATAATATCGCAATGGGAATTTCCTTCGCACAGTGGCTCTATGAGCTACATCCTACTGTGAAATAACTGCATTTGCTTGTCTTCATCTTAAGGTTGAAAAATGAGCTTAAACTTTATGAAAACCAATTTATTCATTTAAATTCAACTTCTGTTATGGTGGTGCATAGTCTGCATACTAATGAAAACACATTTTTACGTGGCTATGTAAACATTTGATGAAGATATCGAGGACCAACAGGTTGCAAAGAGCAGGAAATATCAACAGCATGAAGATAACGTCTAATACATTAACGATGTGGTACACCTTTTAATGGGTTTAATTTAAGAATGAACTAAATCATTTTAAATCATGAAAATATACAAGTTCGATTGTGTAAGCTAAAAATAACTGGTGGAAATGTTCTGGTGTAGCTTATATAAATCAGGTTATAAATGCATAAATGTTGCAAATTTTATTTATTTATTAAATAGTATTTATTTTAGTTGGGCTTTTTCTTTCTCTTTTTTATATGTAGTGGTTTAGCAGCCCATGTAACACCTGTCACAGGGAATCAAAGGGCTCTGTTAGAATTTAGAGAGACCAATAGATTTCATTGGAATCATATTAGCATAGGAATTAGTTGGAGCAGTTCATTATAAGGTCCTCCATCAAGAAATTAATATGAGTCATTGCCTCCACTTTAGAGATTTATGTAAACTGGCTAAACATCATCATTCCTGACCCAGTAAAGTCTAATAACACCAGGTTGAAGCATACTGTATTTCATTTGTGGTAACAGCGACCGCATAACAAGTGTTCTATTAGGCTAGTAGCTATCTTATCAATGACTGGGTCTCATCAATGACTGAAATGGACCCAGGCAATAAATTACACCAAGCAATAATATTTTTCCTGATAAGGATCATCGGCTCACTGTCCACAGTAGAGAGCCTTAACCTTTTCCATCCACCATCTGGCCATGATAATGTCTCTGAATTGCCCATGCCCTGGTGAGTCATGATCAGGGTGATCTCTGGTTCACATTCTCCTTGAAAATGACAATTTTTGCAGAGCTTCTCATTCTCAATCAAACAGATTGGGCCTGATGGATGAGTCATAGTCAGAGACTGTCTGTCACCAAGTGTTTACGTTACAGAACAAGTTACTTTTCGGTGTCTGAAATGGCACCCTTTTCTCCTTATAGTGCATTGATTTTGAATAGGGCCCTGGTCAAAAGTAGTGCACTACAAAGGTAATAGGGTGCCATTTCAGACATCCCTTGGTGTCCCGATTACATTGCTTATAAATCTGTAGTCAGTGAGATGAGATGAGAGCTGATATCGCCTCCTACACATTTACTAAGCCTCATTGAAAGCAGGAAATGTGACTCCACCGCATTCAGTTCAGTCTGCTGCTCTGGTTTATATCAAAGCCCATAACGGTGCCAATTTCCATTTTCAAAAGAGAACAATTAGTTAGGATTAGGACCCAAAGACATTTCCTGTTTAATCTCATAATGGATGACGGGTGTAGAAACATAATAAGTTAAGGGCTGTATTGGTAAATAAATAAGGTAAATAGAATTATGTTCAATGATTCATAATGAATAGGAGCAAATTAATGGGGGCCTCTCTCTCTCTCTCTCGCTCACTCTCTCGCTCTCTCGCTCTCTCTCACTCTCTGCATTTTTGAGTCACTAATGTAATTGAAACGTAACCCCTCCTGTGTCCAGTCCACCTGCAGATTCTGCTGGCAGTGGGTCTGGCAGTGTTCTGCTTCTGCCTGGTGCTGGGCTGTCTACTATGTTGGCGGAGAGGGAAGTATCATCCACCAGAGGACAAAGAGGCTGCACTGTCCACTTCCTCAGCCACGTGTGAACGGGTCACTGTGACCCTGACCCCCTCCTCTGGCACCTTACCCATCAAGCAGCAGTATGAGGAGCTAGATGGGGATGTCCTGGACCTCCCCTCCCCCAATAGCAGCTCCTCCCCCTCTGAGGATGACCTCACCGCCCTGCCCTTTGAACCTCGCCCCCGGTCGTCCTCCTCCGAGCTGAGGTCCTCCCCCAGGTCCTGCTTCCCCATGCGTCGCCTCAGCACCCCGGCTGTGTCCTCCTCCTCCCACTACAAGCCTTCAGGCCATGGCCGTGCCTCCCTGCCCTCCATCCCCAAACTGGGCCTAGTCTCCAAGACCCGTCGGGCGCTGGAACGCCGCTGCACTGTGACCGGTGACAACTTCTTGTACAGCGAACAGAGCCGCCTGACCAGCCCTGGCAGTGCCATGCACCCTCCTGGCCCTCAGGGGGAGCTGTCCCAGCCACAGTATGGCTCCAGCTCCAGCTCCATATCCATCCCCACCAAGCCTGCTCCTCTCCTGCACTTCTCCCTGCTCTTCTCCCCGGCACGGGGCACTCTGACCACCAACATCATGGGTCTGTCCGGGGCGGCACGGCGGCGCAGTGGGGTGATCGTACGAGCCAGCCTGCCCCCGCTCTGCCCCTCACCCCAGCAGGGGGCGTCTCGGCGGCCCAGCCTCAGCCCAGAGATACAGTGCCAGAGCCTTGTGCTACAGGTGGGCTCTGTGGAGGAGCTCCGTGCCTGCACCCTCCGGCTGGCTGTGTTCGGCAGGGACTTCTCAGGCCTGAGAGAGACAGCGCTGGGGGAGCTGGAGATGCCTTGTGGGGAGATGGACTGGGAGCCTGACACAACTGTCACCTACACCAGGGAGCTCACCCCCACCAGGAGTAGGCTGAAAAAGGTAACACATTATGCCTGTCATTATACAAGTCTAGGGTACTATCATAGAAATAGAACAACATAGATAGATAGATAGTCATTCTATATCTATGGGCACTATAGCCTCACAATCACTATCAAAACATTTCCCCACAATCTTAGACCTCTTTTTTCAGTTAACTTTACGCACAGCAAAACTACACACACTGGGGCTATGAATAGCCCATATCATGTTTTATCAATGAGGGAGTGTGTCAGGCTAGTCTAATCAGAACAAGGTCTGGGCCAGCGGCCATTAGCAGTTTTTCCACTGTTGTTGGACATGGTGACATTGTAGTTTGTGACTGGAGAGCAAACATGTGGAGTGCAGTGAGCAGTGTGCCGTGTCCTCTGTGGTGCTGTGGCGGATGTGCCAGAAGGCATTACTGACAGCCTGAGCTGGCGAGGGTGTGGGTGAGAGGGACAGAGCTAGGCCTCTGGCGCTGGGCTGAGCGGGCTTGGTGATGTATGAATGGACATTCTGTAGACACCATGTCATATTAGTGGATCTCTGCATGAAGCTGGATGGCAGCATGCAGGCACCTCTGATCTCAGCTACAAGGCACAGAGAGATGTCATCCATACTGACCATGTGAATGTGGGAAACGTCACGTGTATGAAGCTCAATGAGTTATCATCCAATGAGAAAATGAATAGAAGTTGAGAGATGGTAGCTGATAGGTGAGGTGATGATGTTGTTGTGATTTCTAATGGTACTGTAGTGGTGCAATGAGATCAGATTAATGTCGCCATATTACTGTAATCCGTTAGCATTATAACCCTATTGTTGACATCATATGGGAGGCCAGGGACTGACGTGGCAGGGTTTTGGAGCTGGTGCAGAGTACCAAGGGACCAAAGTAATGTACCCTCACAGACAGGGTGGTCACTTTAGCTTTGTGACGTCCGGAACCAATGGGTTCGTCAGCCCACTTACAGGTTACTCAGCATTTGACTCTGCAATGTCATGCTTTAGTCCGAGGGGACATCGGTGGCCCTTGTCCTGGCTGAGTCACAGAGATACAGACAGAGGCAGTCAATACAATTATTGGAATTGGATGAACATGCTAGTGTGTGGTTGTGGGAAAAAACTATTAGAAAATACTGTGTTGAGTTGAGTGACACAGAGTGGGGTCTCTTGAGCAAAATGACTACTGACTGAGAGACAGAGCGAGTGACGTGAATCTCCCTTGTTGGGTGATCTCCCATTAGACTCCACTGGTGTCACAAACACTGGCAGGCTCACAGCTGCATGCTCACTAGGTCTGGGCCCAGGGTGCTGTCGGCTCTAAATAAGCAACTAATGAGATTCATTATGCTTTTTGTGAAATGAATCTCATGGACACTGTAAAAGACTAGATCAACATGTTAAGGATGATACCCTTGTAGCGCTCTAGTGTTTAGCGCCAACAACATGTCATTATTTTTATCCTGTGTTTTGTACTTCAGTCACCTCGGGACACAAAGAAAGAACATCTGCTTAATAAAACAACACAACAACAACACTGTGTTCCTCTTTTCCTGTTCTTAACTCAGCCTCTCCCCTCCCAGAGTACGAGTTCCCAGGAGACGTTGGGTCGTAGGAAGAGTTCGCTCTGTGCTTCTCCACGGGCCCTGGGTCAGCTCTTCATTCTGCTGCAGTACCAGACACTGGCCCACCGCATCAAAGTGATGGTCCGCAAGGCTGAGAATCTGGCCAAACTCTCCCGGATGCCAGGAGCAGCAGGTATGACATGTTCATTTAGCTTTTACCCCAAGCAACATACAGAACTGTCCACATTGACAGTGATACACATGCAGGAATCAATACCACAACTCTGGGGTTGCCAGCACTATGCTTAAAGCCACTGAGCCATTATTTAGAACCACCCCAGTTAAGCCCTCGACCTCACAATCCCATATCCAGTCCCAGCCACAGTACAAGCCTTAGTTACAGTCATATTCCCAGGCCCCTGCCGCCCTGATTGAGCTCCTTATGAGATTGCAGATACTGATGGGCCTCCTGTAATTTCCTGTAATTTTCTCTCTCTCTCTCTCTCTCTCTCTCTCTCTCTCTCTCTCTCTCTCTCTCTCTCTCTCTCTCTCTCTCTCTCTCTCTCTCTCTCTCTCTCTCTCTCTCTCTCTCTCTCTCTCTCTCTCTCTCTCTCTCTCTCTCTCTCTCTCTCTCTCTCTCTCTCTCTCTCTCTCATGTTGATTGTTGCTCTCATGTCCCTACAGATCACTACGTAGTCATCAACCTGCGTCAGGATGGGAAGGTGATCAGTACTAAGGTGACCAAAGGGGCGGGAGGACACAACGCTGTGTGGAACGCTCCCTTTCTCTTTGACCTGCCTGTTGGTGACATCACTCAGCTGCCTCTTGCTCTGGAGTTCATCATCATGCAGGTAGGAATGACTCAGTGGTGAAGAATTAGGAGAGTGCAACCACGGATAATGTAATAACAGATAATGTAATAACTTGTTTGTCCACAGTTTTTATTACATCCTCAATTATGTTACAAGTCTTCCATCAAATGTGTCTTCTGTGCATTTGCGTCTTACAACTATCTGTATGTTCTTTTTCTACAAAATAAATGTCTCAGACTTACTGTATATGGTCAGAGAGCAACCAATGAAACAGCTATCTCTCCAACAGGGGCGGCTCTACACGAAGAGCAGCATGCTGGGCCGTGTGTTGATTGGCTGCGAGGCCCCGGAGGCAGGACAGGGACACTGGAGGGACATGTGCAGTCAGGGACAGGTGGAGACAGCGCACTGGCACCCCATCACACCAGAAGTCTTTTAAGACTTTAGAACGGACCTTATGGAGGTGTCAGGAGGGTCAGGACGTTGCTGGAGAGAGGACAGGTGATAGAGGGCTTGCCAGACTAATGGGACACACACAAAGGACGGACAGCAAATGGACAATCGGTGGTGGCGTCTGTAAACATATTGTGATGTCATTGTATTTAGACTTGTAGTATCTGATACTTACTGTTCCACACTGCCCTAACAGTGAGATACAGGCCACAGGACAGACTGCCACTACTGCTGTATGATACCATTTGCATGGATTTGTGTTAAATATTGGTGTTGTTTGTATCCTAGAGAAAAATCTGTCAGTCTCACACATCTTTAAAGCTGGAATCCTTAATTGAAACAACAGCAAAGTGGCCCTCCACCTGTGTTTTGGTAAAACGCTGAGGGATGAGCCTGGAGAAAGATAACCACTCTCAAATTCATAGTCAGGACTGAACATCCATGATATAAAAAGTATAATTCGAACCATGTTTTGAGGCTATACAGTGTTTGTTTACATTTACATTGTTTACAAACATGGAGTAAAACAAGCTTGTATTTTGGGTTCTGATGGAGTATGACAGTTGAAATAAGCTCATGAGGCATTTACAAATTAGATTTTTCAAGAATCAATGGGTATATACTGTATCATTAATTGATATGTGCAAAAATGGATGTAGCAACTAGGGATTTCAACTTTAAGGACCATTGTCTGAATTTGCTCTACTGTCAATGATTCTTAAATCATGGCCAAAACACTTATTGAGTCATGGCCAAAACACTTATTGAGTCATGGCCAAAACACTTCTACTTGTGGTTTACTGTGACGTTCTGTGTCAGTATTTGTCCTCAGCAGTGATCTCTGCTTGCTTTGTTTGTGATGTGCTCTTGTGGTACTTTTGGTCTGTGCTACTTGCATGATTGGGATCTTTGCCAGACATTAGCGTTATTGAAAAAGTGACATTGATCGTCATGTGCTATACTCTGTCATGCGCTACTCATCCACCATCCACTGTGGCTCTCCAGGAGCAGTCGCAGGATGATAACAGACATATGTACAGTACTTGTGTAGGTGTTTTCCTGAATCATTACATACCATAAATCTTTACCTGGATATGATCAAGCCTGTACCAGGGAACCACTCCAAACACCTTCATGAAGACAGGAGTCTGAAAATGATTTGCATTCATCAATCAGCCATCAATTGATTACTGTAACTATGTAGGCATGCCTTTTTAAGGGACTTATACTGTACACATTCTGTCATGGGACTTTCATTTCTTTTAATCAGCATTGACAAATGGAATGCCTGTCTTGTATTGCTAAAATTGCATATTTATGCCTTTGCTTTTTAACAGAGAAAGCTCTCACAGTTGACATATAACTCGGAATTAAAGTGATGTGATGAAGATACCATATGCTCTGTCATATTTACAGATAGTATATGTACCATGCACTAGAATATTACATGCACCTAACATTATTACAAGAAAGAATACCACAGTTGACTAGTGGAGTAAAATGCCTGATATGGAAAGAGATGTTTGGAAAACTTGTAAATCTTCAGTTTAGCTCCATCGTTTCTTATGTAGTGCTGATGGCATGCCTTTTGATGGATCTAAATATCCATATGTACCAGTGTTGCTTCCCTCCCTCTCCTTGCCCCAACCTGGGCTCAAACCAGGGACCCTCTGAACACATCAACAACTGCCTTACACGAAGCATCATTAGCTGTCGCTCCACACACTACAACTACTTCAAGGTCTCAGAGTGAGTGACGTCACTGATTGAAATGCTACTAGCGCGCACCGCTAACTAGCTAGCCATTTCACACCGGTTACACATAGATTGAGTTTAAAGTGCAAAGATGATGTATTCCAACACCTAGGGTGCTCTTATGTCATGATTGATGATTATTCAGAGAGCCATCACAATTTGTAAATACATGTGGGATATTTTTGTATCTCAGAGGGTTAGTCAGCTGAAAAGAGATCTCACTTAATTATCTGCATCATGCCAACTCAATGAGTCGCACAGCTCTACTGATCTTTCTACTACTGTATGTGCGGCCCCCACACTGAAATTGTGGTTCCGGATATCAATTTATAGCTCAATCACTTATATAGCACTTATATTGAATGTGACAGACAGGACATATTTACTGTTGAATGGTCTATGCTGGAGTAGGAGTTGAGAGTTAGAAAAAATATTAATTCTATATGGGTTTAATCTAGTAGAAATAAAACATGCCAATGTAAACAGTGAAGGTAAGGTTTGATCTGTGATTTCTATGAAAGCCCTTCACGTGATACCACAATGTCATTATTTCATTTTTCATTTCTCTAATCTGCCACTTTCCCAGGCAAGGTATCTTAATGGGTGTTTGATTATATGTTCTCATTCCCTTAACTCTGTGTGAACCCGTGCTTACACTGCACAGTAGAAACATACTGTTGCCTGCACTACATCTAAACAGGAGTATAGGTTTCAGGATTATGGTAAAATTAGAGCGATTCACAGGATTTGAGAAAGTAGCATGGAATGCAAATACCTCCAAAAGGTTTTGGATATCTCTGCATATTTGTAGAGCAAGTATCAACTATTGCTGAAGGCTAACTCGCTGTCACCTTCTAAAGGTTCACCCATTAAAAGAGACAGCAAAGAAAGACATGTCTTCAAATATAGTTAATAAGACGTGTTATTCAAGAGTCAACACACTCTCATATAAAATACAGTACGTCATGACCCCCTTTCAGTATTCTCACATTGCGAACATCATCCATATCTATCCACAGCAACACACCAATTATCATAATTATAAGTTCTAGAGTGGCCATAATAGGAAGTGGATCCAGTCCCTGGTAGCTGTCTGTCCATTAGCTGGACTCATACAGGCAATACAGACCAGCTGGAGCTGCACCAGACACTCACTCGCTCGCTCACTCTCTTTCTCTCTCTCTCTCTCTCTCTGCGAACATCACACTTATTGATCCTGGTTATGAGCGGAAGCAGAGTAAGGGAAGATCAATAACCTTGGCTCTTGGCAAGGCGGGTAAAGACACAGAGGGAGGTGACTCACCTTGAGGGGACAGCTGTATTTAAGAGAGAGGTTTCTTCCCCCTACCCCACCACCCCCAGAAATAACTAATTAGTAAGAGGCCGGTGGACGGAGAGTAAAGGTCAGTGAGTAGGTGTCTCAGGGGAGACACAGAGTTTGGCTGAATATTAGTGTACATGGTCCACATATTTTCTGTTGTTGTTGTATATTAGGATCCCCATTACCTACTGCACATGTAGCAGCTACTCTTCCTTGGGTCCACATAAAACATACAAATACATGACAAAGTACAGAACAGTTATAGACAAGAGCAACATAAGATATTACATTACATTCAAAATAAAAAATATATAGGAAAGACACCAAGAGACAACAAAAATTATATTTACACACTATTCATATATACATATTCGTCTTCTTATATACAGTACCGTTAAATTAGATCTATAGAAAGAGGTGATACAATGTTTTTTAAAGCTAAACATTTTTTTTTTAAACAGAACATTCCACGATGACATGGCTCTATACATAACTGAGCAACGCATTCAATCAGCTTTTGGTTTGGGTACCGTGAAGAAACCCATAGTGGTGTGTCTGGTGGGGTATGTATGTCTGTTTGAAGTGTATGCAAATAGATTATACAAGTGGTTAGGCCTTTTCAACACACAAATGTTTATTTAAAGAATCTTGAAGAGAAGGAGTCAATTTCTCCTCAACCCTCAACCATGTTGTTAATGTTAGTTCGGTGAGTGCAGTTAAGGGCAGTAGAGGTGCGTGGGTAAAATCACTGGGGAAGCCAAGCTTGAATAAAATGCCATATTACGACCTACAGTGGGGAAAAAAAGTATTTAGTCAGCCACCAATTGTGCAAGTTCTCCCACCTAAAAAGATGAGAGAGGCCTGTAATATTCATCATAGGTACACGTCAACTATGACAGACAAATTGAGAAAAAAAATTCCAGAAAATTACATTGTAGGATTTTTAATGAATTTCTTTGCAAATTATGGTGGAAAATAAGTATTTTCAGCCAAAATACGAAATACTACCTAAGACTGAAACAAAAACGAAACAGGGAGAACACTTCTCAAGTACCTGTACATAGAGCTCCGATCAGACACTGATTAGTACTGCTGGACATAGAGAAACTAGCAGAGAAAACGGAGCAAGGGAACACAGGGAAGTACACAGGTGAAAATACACAGATGAACCGATAGACACAGGTGACAACAATAGGATGATTAGTCCCGACTGTGAGTGAGGAGGTGCCTAAGGTTGTCGGAGGATGACACCTAGTGGGTCGCTCCGGAACTGCGATCCCCTCCTGTAACAATTTAACTGTACTGCACACGGCCCCAGCCGTTCGTCCGGCAACGGAATGTTGTTATCAGCCCTGGGTCCAGAATGTCCCTCCTGGGCACCCAGGACTGCTCCTCTGGCCCATAACCCTCCCAGTCCATCAGAAATTGGAGACTCCTCCCCACCCGCTGGCAGTCCAGGATCCGGTCCACAGTAAAAGCCGGCTGCCCTCCGACGAGGAATGTGGGGTGTATCCGCATGGTGGGGGGAAATTGCAGGCTGTAGGCCACTGGGTTGACTCGCCGGACCACTCTGAATGGCCCGACGAACCGGGGGACAGCTTCCTGGAGAGCCACACCCTCTGTCCCGGGCGAAAGACTGGGGCTGGGCGACGCCTGCGGTTGGCCTGATGTTGAGACCTGACCGAGGCCTGCTTAAGCGCCGCCTGTACCTGCCTCCAGGTGCGGCGACAGCTACTGATGTGGGACTGACAGGACCGCCGCCTCCTCCTCTTGCTCGGGGAATAGGGGGTTTTGGAACCCGTATTGGCACTGGAAGGGGGACAGGCCGGTGGACGAGCATAGAAGGGTGTTGTGGGCGTACTCCACCCACACCAGTCGCTGACTCCACGTAGCTGGGTTGCTGGAGGCGTAGCACCTCAGCAGCCCCTCCAGATCCTGGTTGACGCGCTCCGTCTGCCCGTTCGATTGGGGATGGAAGCCGGAAGACAAGCTGACGGAGGTGGCCCCGTCCGACACCACATCTTGGGGAAGGCCATGGACCCGGAAAACGTGCTGCACCACCAACTTAGCCGTTTCCCGGGCCGACGGGAGTTTGGGAAGGGGAATGAAGTGGGCAGCCTTCGAGAACCGGTCCACAACGACCAGGATGACTGTGTATCAATCAGAGGGGGGTAGGGTGGAAATGAAATCCAGCTAGATGTGGGACCAGGGGCGCTTGGGGATAGGCAGGGGTCGGAGCAGCACTGCCGCGGGCTGACGTGAGCTCTTCGTGTGCGCGCACACCGGGCAAGCAGCCACGAAGGCGCAAGCAGGGGCGGTGTGTTCATTAGGGCGATATGGGCGACGCACTGCCAAACGAGAAAAGGAAGGGATTTTTTTTCTAATCAATTATATCACGGCAACAGTAGTTATTAGTGTTCTAATCTAGACGTCTGATCTGCCACTAAATGTCAAATCAGGCTAAAGTCGTGCTTCAAATGGCCCCGCCCGTTTTGGGGCGATTTCAGTCAGGTTGAAAATCGCCCAGAAGTGTCTCATAGCCTCTCATGTAAAATCTTTTATTTTTCAAATATCAGAGCTTTCAATACAATCTCTATGGGTTCCGGGAGGGCTTGCACTTACGCGCTTTCGTCATACGTAACATAACTAAGAAAAAAGCGGGTAGCAGCGTCAATCAAGATGGCTAGCGTTCAGTGCAACTCGATTGTCTCTTTGAAAGAAGTTCGTTTTTGTCGGCGAACAAATCAAGATAAATTGGCAACGAAACAATTAGGACCTCCCAGACCAAATTTAATAATTCAACAGGTTTCTACTAAAGGGGGAAAGTCCTACACGCGAGGATTTTCCAAAAATTTGGGCTGTCAAAGACCCACATGGATAGCTGTTTGAGATTGTCTGCTTTGGGGAGAGTGAACATTGCCACTCAACTGGATGAGGGATACAGGCTAGCTGTCCGCCGCCACAACGATGAGGTTAGCAAGAACCGCCACATCCTCAGCCGGCTAATCCAGTGTGTGAAGTTTTGCGGAGTGTTTGAGTTAGCTTTGCGAGGCAAAGATGAAACGGAGGGCTCCACCAACCCTGGTATTTTTCTTGGACTTGTCAACTTTGTGGCACAATTAGATGAGGTGTTTGATGACCATCTTAAAAATGCTAAAGTTTTCAAGGGCACATCAAAGACCATTCAAAACGAGCTATTGGAGTGTATGCTAGCGGTCATGAGGGAACATATTGTGGAGGAGGTGAAGTCGGCGAACTTCGTAGCTATCCAAGCTGACGAGACCACGGACGTTTCTACACAGACACAGCTGGTGCTTGTGCTGAGGTACATAGATAGCAAGAAGATTTTATTTTTTTCCTGGGGCTTTTTCACAAAATCATGCCCCACGTCGACATTCTGTACCAGAAGCTACAGAAGAAGGACATCGATGCTGTCTTCATCAAACGTGCCCTCGACAGCTTCACAAGGAGTGTGCAGGCCATAAGGTAAGATTAAACAATATCATTCGATCTTTCTCAAAGCAGAGCTTTATTTGAAAATGTATGCATGAAAGGAGACATCATCATATTTACAAATCTATACAATTGGCCAGAATATGGTTGTTAATTTTTACAAAGCCATACAGATAGCTGTGTTTACCTTTTCTAGAAATTATTTTCAAATTCTGTTTTCAGGCAAAATGTCTATCACTGTTCATTTTCACAAATCTATACAAGAGGGAAGAATATGGAAGTCTATAAAAATTTCTTATTACCAATAACTTGCATCAATGTTTTCAGTAGCCTCTATCAAAAGCTCCTGCTTGCTTGTTGTGAATTATGCTCAGGTGCACATATTTCCAATTCAACCATGAGGCCTTTTTGAAGCAAGTAATGTGTATATCAGTATTGACTTATATGCTGCCCCTGTCTTCATGTTGTTGCTGGACATATCTTTTTTTAAATGTGTGTAGGTCACCTAAATCATCAGAAAAATTGCCCCCCCTGAGAATTTTTTCAGGAGCCGCCACTGGGCGCAAGTATCCCCCTTCATCACCAGGACAGTACGCCGTGTAATGAAACCCGACCCCAACGGCCTGCCGTCCAGGCCCATGACCGGAACCGGCTCGGCGAGGGAGAGTAACGGAATGCTCCACCCTTGGGCCAGCCCCGCGTCCATCAGGTTTCCCGCGGCCCCAGAATCCACCAGTGCATGTGCCCGATGCGCAGCGCGTGCCCACTGAACCCTGACGGGGAGAAAGGTCTGGGAATGACTTTGCCAGACAGTATAAAGAGTGATTATGACTAATACCACATGATGACATACACCCTGAGGAGGTCAAAGACAGGTTGGGTGACAGGTAGACAGGTAGCTTCTCTCTGTAGATCGATGGCAGGACTCACTTGGCTGATGACACAGCCACAGGATCAATGTAGAACTGGTCAGCCAGTAACTGTTCTTTAAAGGACAGAGCCATCTACAAAGAGAAAATGAGGTTCCAGCTGCCATCACTTACAGCAGTGGTTGGCAAAGTCTTTGGCTTGAGGGCCACATTAGTATTTTGAAATTCAATAAAGGGCTGCATATACTTTTTTGGGGGACCGATTTGTTCATTCAAATCAATTTGTGGGCCAGAAAGAGGGCAGTAATTTGAAAATATATTGGTCCATTATCATTTTTATATACTTTCTATCTAGTTAGACGTTCAAGTGTGGCCTGGAGTGTATTTTAAACACCCAAAAAACTGTTTTCAATTATTTCTTTATACAAAATCACTCGCGGGCCCATCCCTGATTTACAGTGTAAATCATAACATATGTCACAATAGTTCACAAATGCCCAAATATTGATCTTTATGTATTGTTCTGTATAGAATTGACAAAAAAATGGTAATGAAAT
This sequence comes from Coregonus clupeaformis, assembly GCF_020615455.1. Classification (NCBI taxonomy): domain Eukaryota; kingdom Metazoa; phylum Chordata; class Actinopteri; order Salmoniformes; family Salmonidae; genus Coregonus; species Coregonus clupeaformis. Next base: position 90,522 of record NW_025534975.1, read on the forward strand.
GTTTTGTGAGGGGGAGAGAAATGGGTCACTGGTAAGTGGGTGTACAGATCAGATCATACAGAATATCCCCCTTCCCCCCTTTTTAAATGTTTAAAAGGAGATCTGATTTACCGACCTCCTTACAGTAAGCATTGCACTGTTTTATCACAGAGACAGTGGGAAATACAGAGAGAGGATAGACAGTAGTAGGGACAAAGACTGAGTGGCCGAGATGGGGCTCGAACCCCCGTCGCCATGGGGGTATGTGTGGTCCAGAGTCGGAGGCGTTACCGCTGCACAAGACTCCGGCACCATACAGTAGATTCTAGAGAACTTGGATTCTGTTGGAACCCCTAGCCCTAGCCTCAATCACAACCTTAACTCTAACCCTAATCCTAGCTTCATGTCCACATCCCGGTTCAACCCTAACCCTCAACCACAAGCGCAACCGTAAACCTAACCCTAACCCTAGCTTCATGTCCACATCCCGGTTCAACCCTAACTCCAGGTAGCTGCAGGTAACTGCGCTTAACTGTCGGCTCAGAGAGAGTACTGCTTGATGTTTGTTTCTTTGATAATTGGTGAAACTGCTGAGAAAACATTGAATATGATTAACTTTTGTCTGAAAGTGAGCGGTAACTATACATAAATGTGTGATTATTAAAAATATATATATTTAGGTGAAAAGCATTTCTTGCTGTAACTACATGAATCTTTGAGGCTTTGTGACCACTAGGTGTCATGATTGGCATGGATAAGCAAGCACCATGCTCAGTACAACATGGAATCTAAATAAGACAATGGTCAGAACATGGTTTGATTTCACTGAAGGTAGCGAAGGGATTTGGTGCATTAGGCCTGTGCAAGTTCAACAGTGATGACTTATGACCTGTTTAGAATGCTTTAAAACATATGTTTCTTGACAGTAAACCTAGTATGTGTCAAAAAGATTTAGATAAAATAGTACCCAATATATTAGGGAGTTTACCTCCAGTTTGATTAATGGTTTTGCTTGGTCCTTTGGGCTGCATAATAAATCTAGCTGATGTTGAAACACACATCTTCCCAAATGAATATCCTGATGCATTTTTGTCTCATCAAGATTTCTGGCTGGTTCTTAAAAATGTTATTTTATTGCATCTTGGAAACCAATACTTAGTAATGAATGAGTGGAGACGAGCACACTCCATCTGTGGCCCTGCCAGGTCTGAGTCTTCCAGGCCAGCGATTGTCTTCGCCCTGGCAGAGGTTTAGTGTGTCTCCACCCGGGCCACCATGAGCAGGATTCTGCCGGAGTCTGCCGGACCCACTGGGGCATTGCTGGTGACTCCTGCAGGGGAAAATGCATGAAAGTCAAAGGGCTCAGTGGGATCTTCCAGGGCTCAGTGTGTCCTTTCCACATCCCTCTGAAGGGGTATACTAGGAGACAGCCCGGCGCTGAGCCTGGACACAGCTGTGCTGTGAGGAGGACCTCCAGATGTGGCCTGACTGGTCCTTACTGGCTGTTTCCCCATTCATATCTAGGTCTGTCCTCAGTCAGTCTGTAGGATCCCTAACCAGTCACTACAATCTGTGTTTGGGTGTAAACACTGTCATTGGTAGTGAGTTTGATGTTTTACTGTCCCAGCATGGACCAGGCCATTACTGTGTGAATACTTACAGTGGGGAAAAAAGTATTTAGTCAGCCACCAATTGTGCAAGTTCTCCCACTTAAAAAGATGAGAGAGGCCTGTAATTTTCATCATAGGTACACGTCAACTATGACAGACAAAATGAGAAAAGAAATTCCAGAAAATCTTTATTTGTAAATTATGGTGGAAAATAAGTATTTGGTCAATAACAAAAGTTTCTCAATACTTTGTTATATACCCTTTGTTGGCAATGACACAGGTCAAACGTTTTCTGTAAGTCTTCACAAGGTTTTCACACACTGTTGCTGGTATTTTGGCCCATTCCTCCATGCAGATCTCCTCTAGAGCAGTGATGTTTTGGGGCTGTCGCTGGGCAACACGGACTTTCAACTCCCTCCAAAGATTTTCTATGGGGTTGAGATCTGGAGACTGGCTAGGCCACTCCAGGACCTTGAAATGCTTCTTACGAAGCCACTCCTTCATTGCCCGGGCGGTGTGTTTGGGATCATTGTCATGCTGAAAGACCCAGCCACATTTCATCTTCAATGCCCTTGCTGATGGAAGGAGGTTTTCACTCAAAATCTCACGATACATGGCCCCATTCATTCTTTCCTTTACACGGATCAGTCGTCCTGGTCCCTTTGCAGAAAAACAGCCCCAAAGCATGATGTTTCCACCCCCATGCTTCACAGTAGGTATGGTGTTCTTTGGATGCAACTCAGCATTCTTTGTCCTCCAAACACGACGAGTTGAGTTTTTACCAAAAAGTTATATTTTGGTTTCATCTGACCATATGACATTCTCCCAATCCTCTTCTGGATCATCCAAATGCACTCTAGCTAACTTGTATGTCTTCCAGATTTATTTTTTATTTATTTTCCATTTCCTAATAATTGCTCCCACAGTTGATTTCTTCAAACCAAGCTGCTTACCTATTGCAGATTCAGTCTTCCCAGCCTGGTGCAGGTCTACAATTTTGTTTCTGGTGTCCTTTGACAGCTCTTTGGTCTTGGCCATAGTGGAGTTTGGAGTGTGACTGTTTGAGGTTGTGGACAGGTGTCTTTTATACTGATAACAAGTTCAAACAGGTGCCATTAATACAGGTAACGAGTGGAGGACAGAGGAGCCTCTTAAAGAAGAAGTTACAGGTCTGTGAGAGCCAGAAATCTTGCTTGTTTGTAGGTGACGAAATGCTTATTTTCCACCATAATTTGCAAATAAATTCATAAAAAATCCTACAATGTAATTTTCTGGAGAAAAAAATTCTCAATTTGTCTGTCATAGTTGACGTGTACCTATGATGAAAATTACAGGCCTCTCTCATCTTTTTAAGTGGGAGAACTTGCACAATTGGTGGCTGACTAAATACTTTTTTTCCCCACTGTAGCTGGATTGATGGATGAGATCAGATAGACTCGAATGGATACAGACTGAGGTTTACATCTTGTGACTGTTGATGGCTATTGCCCTTTAATTTAAGTCTATGCTACTGCCGCTCTGTTGCCCATGTCATCCATGTCTGAAATATGAGTCCTCTAAAATGTCTCTTGCCCATTAATAATTATAGGAAAACAAACCTCTTGCTTTTATGTCCAAATTGGTCAAACAGAAAAATGCTAGGTATTATTTGCAACCATCTCGTGACCTATTCCCAGACTCTCTCATGACCCTCTGAAATCTAAGGGACGACAATGCTGCTATTCCAGCTTTTGAGGCTTGAATTATTGCTTGGGCTTCAAATGGAAAATATATATGGTAAGTCCCCCAAACTATCCCAGGCATCAGTTAAAAAGCATGTTGACAAAGTAGCTAGTTATCATAAACCAAGGACACTTGGCCTTAAATGATGTGAAACTGTATAGCTACAATGATGCATCATTTAAGCAGCACACATGACATGCAGGGGCCAGGCTTCTTTATGAAGAATCGGAAGACGGGACAATAACATCACTGTGTTCCTGGCATCTGGCAGGGGAGTCGCCCAGATACACACCTTTCTGCCCCCCTCTCTTCACTGGAGCGTCTCTTCCTTCACGTCTGAAGTCAGCGGTAACAGAGAAGGACTGTTAAACTATCATGTTTGGGCATCAGCCAGCATCCATGCACCCAATTGGGGCCTTGACATCATGGGGCAAAGTGCAGTACTTTCTGCCATATTCTACGGGAACAGACAGTTCATCCCAAGGCCAGAGGGTCAGGATTGGCGATAATGACAGGCATCCTTGCACCAATCTGCCAATTACTACTACCATACGCCAGTCAGGGCCATCAATAGAGATAGGAACCTGCACTAGTGTGGGCAACAGACAACACATAAAAATACAGGCCTGTGCTCTCACTCAGAAACTGAACCTCCAGCTCTTGGTTGTCACATCAACCTGGAATGTGGCGCATCAAAAGAAAATGCAACAAATTACACCAGCTCCATTTATGGCATGGTTTGTTTGTATGATTGGCCATCATTCAAATTGTATGCCTCAAGGCTTTGTCTTTCACAATGATGGAGTAACTTTTTCCGTTACTTTTCTCTTTTTTTCCTAAACACAATGACTAGTGCCAACTGTCATTTAGCAGTAAATGGGCAAACACCACTACACACAAACATGCAACCATGTTCTTCCTTAAATAATGTTTTACAACACCATTTTTGTACCCATTGTTTAATTCCCTTTGAATATAAATAGATTTGCTTCTAACATTTATCCAGTTAAAGGTCTATGAGGGCATCTTGATTACTGTCTAGTAATGTGGTCAAGTGCAACAAAGAAATACACTACATGGCCAACAGTATGTGGACACCCCTTCAAATGATTGGATTTGGCTATTTCAGCCACACCTGTTGCTGACAGGTGTATATAATCGAGCACACAGCCATGCAATCTCCATAGACAAACATTGGCAGTAGAATGGCCTTACTGAAGAGCTCAGTGACTTTCAACGTGGCACCGTCATAGGACGCCACCTTTCCAACAAGTCAGTTCGTCAAATTTCTGCCCTGGTAGAGCTGCCCCGGTCAACTGTAAGTGCTGTTTTTGTGAAGTGGAAACGTCTAGGAGCAACAACGGCTCAGCCGCGAAGTGATAGGCCATACAAGCTCACAGAACGGGACCGCCGAGTGCTGAAGTACATAGCACATAAAAATCGTCTGTCCTCGGTTGCAACACTCACTACCGAGTTCCAAACTGCCTCAGGAAGCAACATCAGCACAATAACTGTTCGTCGGGAGCTTCATGAAATGGGTTTCCATGGCCGAGCAGCCACACACAAGCCTAAGATCACCGTGCGCAATGCCAACCGTCGGCTGGAGTGGTGTAAAGATTGCCACCATTGGACTCTAGAGCAGTGGAAACACGTTCTCTGGAGTGATGAATCACACTTCAGCATCTGGCAGTCCGACGGACGAATCTGGGTTTGGCGGTTGCCAGGAGAACGCTACCTGCCCCAATGCATTGTGCCAACTGTAAAGTTTGGTGGAGGAGGAATAATGTTTTGTTCCAGTGAAGGGAGATCTTAATGCTACAGCATACAATAACATTCTAGATTATTATTTGTGGCAATAGCTTGGGGAAGGCCCTTTCCTGTTTCAGCATGACAATGCCCCCGTGCACAAAGCGAGTTCTATACAGAAATGGTTTGTGTTTGATTGGTGTGGGAGAACTTGACTGGCCTGCACAGAGCCCTGACCTCAACCCCATCGAACACCTTTGGGATGAATTGGAACGCCGACTGCAAGCCAGGCCTAATCGCCCAACATCAGTGCCCGACCTAACTAATGCTCTTGTGGCTGAATGGAAGCAAGTCCCCGCAGCAATGTTCCAACATCTAGTGGAAAGCCTTTCCAGAAGAGTGGAGGCTGTTATAGCAGCAAAGGGGGGACCAACTCCATATTAATGCCCATGATTTTGGAATGAGATGTTCGACGAGCAGGTGTTCACATACGTTTGGCCATGTAGTGTAGCTAGCAAAGCTGCAGCTGGCTCAAAACAGAGCAGCACTCCTTGCCCTTAACTGAACATACAGAACTAACATCAACAACATGCATGCCAGTCTTTCCTAGTTAAGGGTTGAGGAGAGATGCTTCTCTTATAGTTTTTATAAGAAATATTACTGTGATGAAAATTCCAGATTGTCTGCATAATCAAATAACAGGGATCTCAGACACCCATACATACCCCATAAGACATGCCACCAGGCGTCTCTTTACAGTTCTCAAGTCCAAAACGAATTCACGGCAACGCACAGTATTATACAGAGCCATGATCGCATCCATCTCCAATTACTCAAACAAACAACAAAATTACCTTTAAAAAAATGAATTAAACAACATTTTATGGAACGGCAGTGACTGTGAGGGGACACACACACAAACACACGCACACACAGACATTATTTTTGTTGTATACTTTTTTAGTTGTATCAAATCAAATCAAATCAAAATATATTTGTCACATACACGTGTTTAGCAGATGTTATTGCAGTTGTAGTGAAATGCTTGAGCTTCTAGCTCCGACAGTGCAGTAATATCTAACAAGTAATAGCTAACAATTTCACAACATATACCCAATACACACAAATCTAAGTAAGGAATGGAATTTAAGAATATATACATATATGGACAAGCAATGACAGAGCGGCATGGACTAAGATACAGTAAAATATTATAGAATACAGTATATACATATGAGGTGAGTAGTGCAAGACATGTAAACATTATTAAAGTGACTAGTGTTCCATTTCTTAAGTGGCCAGTGATTTCAATAGGCAGCAGCAGCCTCTAATGTGCTAGTGATGGCTATTTAACAGTCGGATGGCCTTGAGAGAGAAGCTGTTTTTCATTCTTTCTGTCCCAGCTTTGATGCAACTGTACTGACCTCACTTTCTGGATGATAGCGGGGTGAACAGGCAGTGGCTCGGGTGGTTGATGTCCTTGATGATCTATTTGGCCTTCCTGTGACATTGGGTGCTGTAGGTGTCCTGGAGGGCGGGTAGTGTGCCCCCGGTAATGCGTTCTCAACCCCCGGTAATGCGTTCTCAATTGTGCATCTGTAAAGATATGTGTAGGTTTTAGGTGCCAAGCCAAATTTCTTCAGCCTCCTGAGGTTGAAGAGTCTCTGTTGCGCCTTCTTCACCACACTGTCTGCTTGGGTGCACCATTTCAGTTTGTCAGCGATGTGTACGCCAAGGAACTTGAAGCTTTCCACCTTCTCCACTGCGGTCCCGTCAATGTGGATAGGGGGGTGCACACTGTGCTGTTTCCTGAAGTCCACAATCATCTCCTTTGTTTTGTTGAAGTTGAGTGAGAGGTTATTTTCCTGGCACTACACTCCCAGAGCCCTCACCTCCTCCCCGTAGGCTGTCTCGTCATTGTTGGTAATCAAGCCTACTACTGTTGTGTTGTCTGCATACTTGATGATTGAGTTTTTTGTGTGTTTTTTTTTTTTCACCTTTATTTAACCAGGTAAGCCAGTTGAGAACAAGTTCTCATTTACAACTGCGACCTGGCCAAGATAAAGCAAAGCAGTGCGATAAAAACAACAACACAGAGTTACATATGGGGTAAAACAAAACATAAAGTCAAAAAAATACAACAGAAAATATATATACAGTGTGTGCAAATGTAGCAAGTTATGGAGGTAAGGCAATAAATAGGCTATAGTGCAAAATAATTACAATTAGTATTAACACTGGAATGATAGATGTGCAAGAGATGATGTGCAAATAGAGATACTGGGGTGCAAATTAGCAAAATAAATAACAATATGGGTATGAGGTAGTTGGGTGGGCTAATTTCAGATGGGCTGTGTACAGGTGCAGTGATCGGTAAGGTGCTCTGACAACTGATGCTTAAAGTTAGTGAGGGAGAAAAGAGTCTCCAGCTTCAGAGATTTTTGCAATTTGTTCCAGTCATTGGCAGCAGAGAACTGGAAGGAATGGCGGCCAAAGGAGGTGTTGGCTTTGGGGATGACCAGTGAGATATACCTGCTGGAGCGCATACTACGGGTGGGTGTTGCTATGGTGACCAATGAGCTAAGATAAGGCGGGATTTGCCTAGCAGTGATTTATAGATGGCCTGGAGCCAGTGGGTTTGGCGACGAATATGTAGTGAGGACCAGCCAACAAGAGCGTACAGGTCACAGTGGTGGGTAGTATATGGGGCTTTGGAGACAAAACGGATGGCACTGTGATAGACTACATCCAAATTGCTGAGTAGAGTGTTGGAGGCTATTTTGTAAATGACATCGCCGAAGTCAAGGATCGGTAGGATAGTCAGTTTTACGAGGGCATGTTTGGCAGCATGAGTGAAGGAGGCTTTGTTGCGAAATAGGAAACCGATTCTAGATTTAACTTTGGATTGGAGATTCTTAATGTGAGTCTGGAAGGAGAGTTTACAGTCTAACAAGACACCTAGGTATTTGTAGTTGTCCACATACTCTAGGTCAGACCCGTCGAGAGTAGTGATTCTAGTCGGGTGGGCGGGTGCCAGCAGCGTTCGATTGAAGAGCATGCATTTAGTTTTACTAGTGTTTAAGAGCAGTTGGAGGCTACTGAAGGAGTGTTGTATGGCATTGAAGCTTGTTTGGAGGTTTGTTAACACAGTGTCCAATGAAGGGCCAGATCTATACAAAAGTTGTCGTCTGCGTAGAGGTGGATCTGAGAGTCACCAGCAGCAAGAGCGACATCATTGATATACACGGAGAAAAGAGTCGGCCCAAGAATTGAACCCTGTGGCACCCCCATAGAGACTGCCATAGGTCCAGACAACAGGCCCTCCGATTTGACACATTGAACTCTATCTGAGAAGTAGTTGGTGAACCAGGCGAGGCAGTCATTTGAGAAACCAAGGCTATTTAGTCTGCCAATAAGAATGCGGTGGTTGACAGAGTCGAAAGCCTTGGCCAGGTCGATGAAGACGGCTGCACAGTACTGTCTATTATCGATCGCGGTTATAATATCGTTTAGGACCTTGAGCGTGGCTGAAGTGCACCCATGACCAGCTCGGAAACCGGATTGCATAGCGGAGAAGGTACGGTGCGATTCGAAATGGTCGGTGATCTGTTTGTTAACTTGGCTTTCAAAAACTTTCGAAAGGCAGGGCAGGATGGATATAGGTCTGTAACAGTTTGGATCTAGAGTGTCACCCCCTTTGAAGAGGGGGATGACCGCGGCAGCTTTCCAATCTCTGGGGATCTCAGACGTTACAAAAGAGAGGTTGAACAGGCTAGTAATAGGGGTTGCGACAATTTTGGGGGGGCATGGGCAAGTTGCAGCGGAGGGTGCAGAGCTGGTGGCCGGGGTAGTGGTAGCCAGGTGGAAAGCATGGCCAGCCGTAGCAAAATGCTTGTTGAAATTCTCGATTATTGTAGATTTATCGGTGGTGATAGTGTTTCCTAGCCTCAGTGCAGTGGGCAGCTGGGAGGAAGTGCTCTTATTCTCCATGGACTTTACAGTGTCCCAAAACTTTTTGGAGTTAGTGCTACAGGATGCAAATTTCTGTTTGAAAAAGTTAGCCTTTGCTTTCCTAACTTTGCTTTCCTAATTGGTTCCTAACTTCCCTGAAAAGTTGCATATCGCGGGGGCTATTTGATGCTAATGCAGTACGCCACAGGATGTTTTTGTGCTGGTCAAGGGCAGTCAAGTCTGAGGAGAACCAGGGGCTATATCTGTTCTTAGTTCTGTATTTTTTGAATGGGGCATGTTTATTTAAGATTGAGAGGAAATTACTTTTAAAGAACAATCAGGCACCCTCTACTGATGGAATGAGATCTTTATCCATCCAGGATACCTGGGCCAGGTCAATTAGGAAGGCCTGCTCGCTGAAGTGTTTTAGGGAGCGTTTGACAGTGATGAGGGGTGGTCGTTTGACCGCGGACCCGTTACGGACGCAGGCAATAAGGCAGTGATCGCTGAGATCCTGGTTGAAGACAGCGGAGGTGTATTTAGAGGGTAAGTTAGTCAGGATGATATCTATGAGGGTACCCATGTTTACGGATTTAGGGTTGTACCTGGTAGGTTCGTTGATAATTTGTGTGAGATTGAGGGCATCTAGTTTGGATTGTAGGATGGCCGGGGTGTTAAGCATATCCCAATTTAGGTCACCAAGCAGTACGAACTCTGAGGATAAATGGGGGGCAATCAGTTCACATATGGTGTCCAGGGCACAGCTGGGTGGCTGAGGGGGGTCTGTAGCAAGCGGCAACAGTGAGAGACTTATTTCTGGAAAGGTGGATTTTTAGAAGTAGAAGCTCAAACTGTTTGGGCACAGACCTGGATAGTATGATAGAGCTCTGCAGGCTATCGCTACAGTAGATTGCAACTCCACACCCTTCGGCAATTCTATCTAGGAGGGAAAATGTTATAGTTGGGGATGGAAATTTCATAATTTTTGGTGGCCTTCCTAAGCCAGGATTCAGACACTGCTAGAACGTCAGGGTTGGCGGAGTGTGCTAACGCAGTGAATAACTCAAACTTAGGAAGGAGGCTTCTGATATTTACGTGCAGAAAACCAAGGCTTTTACGGTTACAGAAGTCAACAAATGATAGCTCCTGGGGAGTAGGAGTGATACTGGGGGTTGCAGGGGTTAACCTCTACATCACCAGAGGAACAGAGGAGGAGTAGAATATGGATACGACTAAAGGCTTTAAGAACTGGTCTTCTAGTGCGTTGGGTTCAGAGAATAAAGGGGGCAGATTTCCGGGCTTTGTAGAAAAGATTCAGGGCATTATGTACAGAAAAGGATATGGAAGGATATGAGTACAGTTGAGGTAAACCTAAGCGTTGGGTAACAATGAAAGAGATAGCATCACTGGAGTTGGAGGCGTGCTTGGCCATGCAGTCATGGGTGAACAAGGACTACAGGAGGGGTCTGAGCACGCACCATTGTGGGGCCCAGTGTTGAGGATCAGCGAAGTGGAGATGTTGTTTCCTACCTTCACCACCTGCAGGGCGGCCCGACAGGAAGTCCAGGACCCAGTTGAACAGGGTGGGGTTCAGACCCAGGGCCTCGAGCTTAATGATGAGCTTGGAGGGTACTATGGTGTTGAATGCTGAGCTATAGTCAATGAACAGCATTCTTACATAGGTATTCCTCTTGTCTAGATGGGATAGGGCAGTGTTTGTATGTCGCATTTTACATTAGTGTGACTATCCTTGTCTATCAGTGTTTTGTTACATGTCATGTGTTGTGTTTTTGTGGACACCAGGAAGAGTAGCTGCTGTGTCTGCAAAAGCTAATGGGGATTTAAATAAACAAATAAACATAATATCCAGATCTGTGAAAAATGCAGACACGTGATTCAGCAGGGATTCAGGCTGTTGTCAGTACTCACCGTCAGGGAATGGAGGACTTAATCTCCGTGACTTAATTGCACAAGCCTCTACATTCCAAAAATAAGGCAAAAATATCTCTGACCCATCTAACACCGGCCCCTTGTGTCCTAAAGAACCTTAATACCCGCATCCAGTTTATCTGACTCATGTCCAACAGATTCTCATCTAAATAGATTTGAAATGGGAACATTCTTTCAGATGGTCTGGTAATTAATAAATCTCTCGCAGATGCCTGGTTTCTGGTTGAGATGTCTTCCCAGAGTGACCTCACAGCTCTGAGTAGTGCACATGGTGGACCCTGGGCTCCGTAGGGTAGAAGTTTAGGGTCACTAACAATGTGGGCGGATTGACATAAATACATGGATGGCCTCAGACAAATGGCACCAAGTGGGCCGAGGAAAAGTCAACACAGCAAACTCTTGTCTTACCCCCCAAGCCAAGGAGAATCTGCCTGTCATGGCTATAAATTAACGTTAAATTCGTGCTCAAAATAGGGGTCGAGGGGTGAGGTCCCGATAAGATCATTCCATGACTGTCCTAATGATTCACAAACATGATTCACCTGAACGTCATGGCTTTGATATACAATACATTCTCATCCTTTCTGAAGGGCGGAAATGTATTGCCCACAGTTGAGATCAATGGTGGGAGGAGTATTTAGTGAGCGTTGGAGCAGGTGCATTGTGAGGGCCAAAGCCCCCTTAAACTATGGGGTTCTCATAGCTATGAATCACCCATGTACAATCCTGGGTCACACTGAAATAGCCAGTTTTGGTAAGTAATGAACTACATGTGGTTTAACTAGTAATTTCATTACATTTTGCTGAAGCTTAGTAGTAGTTGAACTACATTCAAATCTTGGTAGTGTTTTCAGTAGATCATTACTTTTTAGATACTTTTTTTTTTTTACCATGTAGCTGACTACTGGAATTACACACTACTTTTTTTGCAGAAATAAAGTCTGACCTGCCTAATTCTCACTTGAAACATAGTTTTTGTTTAGTAGGCTAAATTACATATTCTATTAACATCTGACTCCAGAGTGATCTGTTCTTGCAATTTGTAGTCTATGACATTTCAGATTTAGGTATGATAATCTTTCACAAAGTAGTTTGGATGTAGTGAACTACTTTTTCAAAGTAACTTTAGTTAAGTAAACTACATTCTCAGAGTAGCTTCCCAACACTGGACATAGCCCACATTGCTGATGTGCCCTGTAAACGAAAAACAGCCATGGGAACCTGGGGATTTGGGAGGCCAATAAAAAACATTTGTTTTGTGTTTATCGCCTGCCATTCGATAGGGAGTTAACAAATTTTAGGTCCATAGTCCTACAATTAGAACTTATATTTAGAATACAATTCTTTGGATGGGAGCAAGAACTAACTATGACACTAGATATGATCCAAATTAACCAGATAATCATGAATTTGCAGTAGGTTTTGATTTCCATTTTGATTCGAGGCATTATTCTCCTAAACCACCAGGACTAATTACTATGAGCTAATGTGGAAAACATTCAGAATGCACAAAACTATAATGATATCTTACTGTATTATATACTTTACAATGAAACACTGTTTGGCTCAACAGTTGCAGCACAAAAAATAATAGTTTTATTTCCCTTGCACCATTTGCAGTTACAGTGCATTCGGAAAGTATTCAGATCCGTTTACATTTTCCACATTTTGTTATGTCACACCTTATTCTAAAATGGGAACCTGCCACCATCCCTACGGTGAAGCATGATGGTGGCAGCATCATGCTGTGGGGATGTTTTTCAGCGGCAGGGACTGGGAGACTAGTCAGGATCGAGGGAAAGATGAACGGAGCAAACTATAGAGAGATCCTTGATGAAAACCTGCTCCAGACCGCTCAGGACCTCAGACTTCTTCCGTTTAAGAATGATGGGAGGCCACTGTGTTCTTGGGGACCTTCAATGTTGTAGAAATCTTTTGGTACCTATCTGTGCCTCAACACAATCCTGTCTTGGAGCTCTACGGACAATTCCTTTGACCTCATGGCTTGGTTTTTGCTCTGACATGCACTGTCAACTGTGGGACCTTATATAGACAGGTGTGTGCCTTTCCAAATAATTTACGATCAATTGAATTTACCACAGGTGGACTCCAATCAAGTTGTAGAAACATCTCAAGGATGATCAGTGGAAACAGGATGCACCTTAGCTCAATTTCTAGTCTCATAGCATAGGGTCTGAATACTTATGTAAATAAGGTATCTGTTTTTTTTTTTTTATACATTTGCTAAAATGTCTAATAACCTGTATTCACTTTGTCATTATGGGATATTGTGTGTAGATCAATGAGGATAAAAAAAAAATCCATTTTAGAATAAGTCTAACGTAACAAAATGTGGAAAGGGGGAAGGGGTCTGAATACTATCCGAATACACTGTATACTGTTGCACCTGGAGAATTGCGTAACATTAACAAGGCCTCATGTCCTGCTCATCATCATGTAATAGATAGTAAATCATCATCTAACACAGACAATCTATTTGTGAAATAGTCATAGTACAGTCTATTAAACTACAATCACAGCGGTGAACAAGTGATGATGGACTCTTCGTCGTCCTGTTGAGTGAGTCTTAAACCACTAACTCTCCTTAAGGCACTGAGGAGTCCCAACGGCTCCATTCCTGAAAATCCAGCCGGATCTCCACTTCCGCCTCATCCCTCTCGTCATGGGCGGAGGCGTAAATCCCCTCCTCCAGGGGGCAGCTAAATACGGAGACCTGCCAGAGAAGAGTCTGTCCAGATGTTAGCCAGCACTGCACCTGCTCGCAGTACAAGCCAGCTGGGAGAGAATGCTCAGGATCAGGAACACGTCCCCAATGTCTTCTAGAGAACTTCAGTTCAGGGCTTTCCCGCCTTCCTGCTGCGGGACGGGTCTCTCCAGGACCAGGAGTGCCTTCGAGTCCCGCCAAGCAGGCGCCAGTGGCTCTATGTTGGGTTTCTTGCCCAGTTCCTTACTCATTGTTGGAAGTGAAAAATCCTTGCCAAGCCCAGCTTTGGCTCGGGCCATATGAACTATTCTGCTGCGGTGGTGTCTGCTTACCTTTCATTGAGAAAAGAGAGACTATTTTTAACAAGAGGAGAGGTGTTCATGACAAGCCAAACCTATTACAAGTGGCTTAGGTTAGGTTCAGGTTTGTTCCCTATATCTTGTAACCTATTATCTGCAAATAAATGAGGTATTTTGCAACCTACAATAGAGACTGTTATGGCGCCAGAGTATGCTCTCATCCCTTTTAGATGTAGGTGGCATCTAAAGGGCTATTAGTGTAAAATAAAAAAAAGCACTCGTCAGTAGCCACATAATTCATAATTAGTAAATTCTCTTAATCTCAAATATATGCCGCCGTCATATGTACTGTAAAATAATCACGCAATAATCATCTGGCTAGTTCAAGTACTCTTGATTTATTTTCAAAAAAAACATTAGTATCAATACAAAACATGGTACAAAAGATACAGTAACAGATATCTTCTCAAATAGCTTCTGAAATGACTTTGATGCTCTTTTTTGCTTTGTTTTATCAGACTGGAAGATGCAGACAACAGATGAGACACATATCTTTAAAAACAAACCACACTGTCCGACTGATTTATTTAAAAGCCCTTAAGACATGGAGCCTTTCTGGATATTCTGAGAAATATAGTCGACTCCCCTTCATCTAACACACAATGTCTCGGTCAGTTTCATCAAAGATAGGAAACAGGGTTACTATATTTGCACATATAAGACAATACATACAAAAATGCAGAATTGTAAAGTTGGTCTTATTACAGTTAAGGTTAGAAAAGCATACACATGTTATATATATATAAAATTTGAAATATCACATGAGTATTTACATAAAACGTTAAGCCACCACACTTTAACAACATGATTTACTCTTTTAATAAAAAAAATAATTTACATCACAAGAACAAACAAACTGTTATCCATGAGTCAAAACATTCATAGTGTATTTTAAAAAATAGAGGACATCACTTACTTAAATATATGTCAGGAAATTTTTTTGAACTTTAGTGTGTTTTTTTCTTCCATTTTGTCTTGATAAGGAAAAGGTAATTATGTAAATCATTATAAAGTAATGCTTTTTGCCTGGCTGTTCGCTTCAGTTAGAAAATCTATAATTCTATATGAAGTGCATATTATAGAACTAAGTGCAAACAAATTGCCTTGTCATATTGTGCATTTTTAAAACCTCTGAGTTTTTGGTGGTTAATACCTTTCGTCAAGCAGCAATACCTTTTCCTCATTGTAAAATATCTGATATAAATTATCTTGTATGCTTTATATATATATATATATATACAGTGGGGAAAAAAAGTATTTAGTCAGCCACCAATTGTGCAAGTTCTCCCACTTAAAAAGATGAGAGAGGCCTGTAATTTTCATCATAGGTACACGTCAACTATGACAGACAAATTAAGAAAAAAAAATCCAGAAAATCACACTGTAGGATTTTTAATGAATTTATTTGCAAATTATGGTGGAAAATAAGTATTTGGTCACCTACAAACAAGCAAGATTTCTGGCTCTCACAGACCTGTAACTTCTTCTTTAAGAGGCTCCTCTGTCCTCCACTCGTTACCTGTATTAATAGCACCTGTTTGAACTTGTTATCAGTATAAAAGACACCTGTCCACAACCTCAAACAGTCACACTCCAAACTCCACTATGGCCAAGACCAAAGAGCTGTCAAAGGACACCAAAAACTAAATTGTAGACCTGCACCAGGCTGGGAAGACTGAATCTGCAATAGGTGAGCAGCTTGGTTTGAAGAAATCAACTGTGGCAGCAATTATTAGGAAATGGAAGACATACAAGTCCACTGATAATCTCCCTCGATCTGGGGCTCCACGCAAGATCTCACCCCGTGGGGTCAAAATTATCACAAGAACGGTGAGCAAAAATCCCAGAACCACACAGGGGGACCTAGTGAATGACCTGCAGAGAGCTGGGACCAAAGTAACAAAGCCTACCATCAGTAACACACTACGCCGCCAGGGACTCAAATCCAGCAGTTCCAGACGTGTCCCCCTGCTTAAGCCAGTACATGTCCAGGCCCGTCTGAAGTTTGCTAGAGTGCATTTGGATGATCCAGAAGAGGATTGGGAGAATGTCATATGGTCAGATGAAACCAAAATATAACTTTTTGGTAAAAACTCAACTCGTCGTGTTTGGAGGACAAAGAATGCTGAGTTGCATCCAAAGAACACCATACCTACTGTGAAGCATGGGGGTGGAAACATCATGCTTTGGGGCTGTTTTTCTGCAAAGGGACCAGGACGACTGATCCGTGTAAAGGAAAGAATGAATGGGGCCATGTATCGTGAGATTTTGAGTGAAAACCTCCTTCCATCAGCAAGGGCATTGAAGATGAAACGTGGCTGGGTCTTTCAGCATGACAATGATCCCAAACACACTGCCCGGGCAACGAAGGAGTGGCTTCGTAAGAAGCATTTCAAGGTCCTGGAGTGGCCTAGCCAGTCTCCAGATCTCAACCCCATAGAAAATATTTGAGGGAGTTGAAAGTCCGTGTTGCCCAGCGACAGCCCCAAAACATCACTGCTCTAGAGGAGATCTGCATGGAGGAATGGGCCAAAATAGTGTGTGAAAACCTTGTGAAGACTTACAGAAAACGTTTGACCTGTGTCATTGCCAACAAAGGGTATATAACAAAGTATTGAGAAACTTTTGTTATTGACCAAATACTTATTTTCCACCATAATTTGCAAATAAATTCATAAAAAATCCTACAATGTGATTTTCTGGAATTTTTTTTCTCATTTTGTCTGTCATAGTTGACGTGTACCTATGATAACAATTAAAGGCCTCTCTCATCTTTTTAAGTGGGAGAACTTGCACAATTGGTGGCTGACTAAATACTTTTTTTCCCCACTGTATATATATATATATATATATATATATCTTAGTTTATATATAGAACCCACAGTTTAAAATGGCCAGTGCTATTGCTTTTGATCTATTTACAACTGAAATGGCATAAACTATCCTTAGTAGTGCTCAGGCATCAGTTTTTGCCATTTATTTTTCGCTATAAGTGTTGATCCCTGTAGCAGTAACAAGGTACAGTACAGAGAGAGCTGACAGCAGAGACCAGGACACATTCATCAACTCTTACTAAAGCTGTCAGGCAGACAGACAGACAGAGTGATGACTGCCTGAAGTCCTGCAAGGCAGCAGGATGGATTGATAGATAACATGATAACATATCCTCCACCCTACAGGCACTTAGATCACTGTGGTCCTCATGGTAAAGCCACTCCCATGGTGACTGAGCTGAATATGTACTGTATATATGTGCCCACAGTCTCTGCTCTCAGCCACGTTGCTGCACCTAGTGTTAATGCTGTGATCTGACCACACCCCGACCGAGCCGTGGCTGAGGAGTTCAGAGGTCATGCATCAGAGATGCAGCTCTGGATCTTGTCCATCCACTGATGGGCGCTCTGGGCATCCGAGGCGCAGAAGTTGTACACTCGCTTGGTGGTCTTCAGCTGGAATGACAACACCCAAACAATGGTTAAACAGTGACTGGAGAAATGGGATGTGACATACAGAGCCTGATATTGCCATGGCTGGAGTGTATTCTACCACAGAACACATAAGATCACAAGCAGACAGAGGAATGGAGAACCAGAGAGACTCACGTCGAAGAAGGCCTTCTCACTGATGTGTTTAGGAGCTCCTATGGTGGGGGTTGTGATCAGAGCTGACTCCACCTCTGCCAGGTCAATTTGGCCCCTGCAGTTAGTGTCCTCCCCCGTGTCGTAGTACCTCAGCTGGGACAACACACACACACATAACACCACTGGCATAGGAGCGGAAAAATGACCTGGAACAGACTGGTAGCAACATACAACATGCTGTAATACTCACCTGGTGTTTTGTAATGTCCAAAACAAACCAGCGAGGTTTCCATCCTTTCAGCAGTGCTCCTCGTTTGTACAGAATCCCCTCAAAGGATCTGAAAAACACACCATTAAGATGAATTTAAAACCTCTGCTTGGTAGAGACATTCTGTCTATCTGTCAAAAGCTTTACAGAGAGTTGGGTGAGGAAACAGCAGTAATTAGAAGTCCTGGCCCGTTTGCTGTATCAGTGCTGGGAGTGGAGACCCACCTGTTTTCCTCGTTCTTGGGGGTGAACTGGTTGTAGAGCGTGGCGGCCCGGCGGTTGACCCCGTTAGTGGCGGTGGGGCTGCTGTCCTCCCCCAGGCCACTGTCAGGCAGGTGCAGCATGGAGCGTCTCTGGAATGCCTGCAGACTGGACGTGGGGATCAGCCCCGAGATGGACGCAGACTGCTTGCGGAGCTGCAAATCAGACACAGAGACAGACAGATGGAATAAGAAAAGCCATGAAAGCACACAGAACATCGGGAGGATGTTTTGACTCACAAACAGATTGACGAGTGAAGCAATGCTGTCTTGCTGAACCTTCCAGTAAACAAGAGGTGACTTAAGGCTAAGTAAGGTTTATGGGAAACAGGAGTCAGGGGGAGAGGAGAAAACATGGGAAAGTGTGTTGTTTTTGTCTTACATTTCCCTCCTGTTTGAGGTCCTCCTGGATGCTGACTCTGACCCTCTCCAGAGTGGCCTGCCACCTCTCTGGTGCTTGGCTCATCTCCCCCTCCAGCCGCTCTATGTCCTGCAACATCAATAGGGTTCTCATCAGTATCAGGCACACAGTCAGGCATGGATAACATCATCCCAACTCAGATTTATAGAACTCACAGCCAGGAGCTTGGTGATGGCGTCAGGCTGGGCGCGCCCCACACTGCTGTAGCAGGGCCACACGATCCTCCTCTTGCTGGTGGCGATAGTGTCTGTCTCCTCCATGCTCTCCGACCTGACAGCCAGCATCCTCCAGTCATAGGACGGGCCTGTGCACAGGGTCTCCCCCGTGAAGAAGTCCCACTTCCTCAAAGCAGGGATGCTAATAGAGGGCTTGAGCACCGGCTAAATAACATATGAAACAACAACAAATGAATAACATGATAATCTGATAAGTTTACATTGATAATACATGAGACAAATATCTCTTTTGGCTTGTTTGAAATCAAGTCTGTAGAGTAGAGTTCTCTCCCCAATGATGTGAATCTGTCCAATCTCTCAGTGAGCACACCACTGTATACAGCCAGTGGGAAAGAATGCGGCCCACCGGACCTAACACTCCACTGAACACTTAATCACGTCGGAGCCGGGGTGCACAAACACGCGGGCTGTTTTCCTTCACCTCCTCCTTCTGATTTATACGCCCCTGGAATAATGGGCACAGCCGCCGCGATCGCTGGCCAGTGGGAAGAGGATTTACAGTTCCCATGAACACTACTAACCCATGGACTTTGAAGTTGAAGACCAGACGTATGCCAAGAGAGGGTTAAACAGCAACATTAGAAAGTCCCTGTCAGGGAGTTGGAAGAGGCTAAGCGAGATGCTTCCTTTACGACCACAGATATTAACCTCTACGGGATCGGTGTCCCTATACCGGGACGGTTGCTGCTCCATATGCGATATGTGACTAGAAACAACGCCAACTTTCCGGGACAAAGACATGTCTTATATGGGCAGAAAGCTTAAATTATTGTTATTCTAACTGCAGTGTCCAATTTACAGTAGCTATTACAGCAAAAAAATACCATGCTATTGTTTGAGGATAGTGCACAACAACAAAACACTTTTGTCATTGCAACTGGTTTGATACATTCACCTCTGAAGGTAAATAATGTACTTACATTCAGTAATCTTGCTCTGATTTGTCATCCTGAGGGTCTCAGAGATAAAATGTAGCATCATTTTGTTTGATAAAATCCATTTTTCTATTCAAATGTAGGAACTGGGTTCTACAGTTTGACCCCCTGCTGTCTCTGGCTCCACCCCCACCCCCAACCCCCACACGGCCATCTAGATGTGTGAAGGTTAGTGTATTTTCTGTAGGGAAGCTAATGATCCATGACATTCCGGGGAGTGTGTAAACATAATTTTTGTATTACCATACCATTTTTGTATTTTCTCTATAGTTATGTACTTGAAAATTTATAAATTGACCAATTCGGAAAATTTGGGAAAACTCCTGGCAGACTTGATACAAAATATTGTATAGTAATGTCATTCTTCACTGGATCAGTCTGAAACTTTGTATACACAATGCTGCCATCTTGTGGACATAATCTAAATTACACCTAGATTCCCACATCACTGTCTACCCTTTCTCTTGCATTTCAAAGATGATGCAACAAAAAAACGTATCTTTTACCAGATCTAACGTGTTATATTCTCCTACATTAATTTCACATTTCCACAAACTTCAAAGTGTTTCCTTTCAAATGGTACCAAGAATATGCATATCCTTGCTTCAGGTCCTGCACTACAGGCAGTTAGATTTGGGTATGTCATTTTAGGCAAACATTTTAAAAAAGGGTACGATCCTTATTAAAGATCCCAAACAACACTGATAAGGAACTGGTCCAGAGTTCAGCTGGACTCTCCTGGGCCTGTTACTCACGGTCGTCACCAACATCAACAGTCTGCTACAGAACATTCAGAAGGACTGGGAGAGGAACACTGGAAGGTCACCACAATAAGGCATCATCTTGTGCAAGAGAGTGGGAGAGATTATCTGGGAGAGATCATCTGAAGTTCTAGGAGCTGGACTGGCTGCTCTGGGGAGTGGGAAGATCCCTGTATCTCTACTGAGGATGTTCTACTGAGGATGTCCAGAACAGGAGAACTTGGGTGTGAGTAAATGTGAGTCAGTGAGTGAACTAGAGAAAAGGCCATTGGGGATCTGGCTGACATACACAAAAAGAATGAAGTACCATTGCTATGTATCCGAGATGGCAGCAAACTGCTTGGGGAGTTGCAACACACAAGACACACAAACAAAGACGGCACAGACAAGCAGTCACCTCAGCCTCTGTGGGACTGTACAGGTAGTTGAAGAACAGCGGACTCCTTCGGTGCATTCTGCTGATACACTCCCAGATACAGACCCCCCTCCTGGCCTGCTTGTCACCCGGCTTGTCCTCGAACAATGTGCCTTTTGAAGAGACAGACAAAGAAGAGGTTGTTCAACAGGCTAAGACACACTACCACTATTAGCTGACAAATCCCTGATCTAAGATAAGAGATAAGATCTAGGTAATTTAGAAGTGCTTCACTGCAACATGTCAGTATCCTGAAATACCTGACCCATTACACTATCATTAAACACTATCATTTCACAAACAGAACAGTTGTTTCAACACTCTGCTTGTTGAAGCCGGCAACTCTGCCAAATACTTTTAATACACGTACAGATCTTAAATGGCCTTACTGTTAAATCATCCCTTTACACTGTATTTGTAATATACTGACCATGCTCCAGGCGTTCGTAGTCGGAGTCCAGGAGGAAGTTCTTGAAGCGGTTGGAGATGTAGTGGTATGCCAGGAACTTCAGATAGTGCTGATTAAACTCAAACTCCAAGGGGCACTGGTCCTGGATCTGCAATGAGAGGAGATGGAGGGAGAGAGAGAGAGAGAGAGGGAAAGGTGACACATTGTGATGGCTGGAGCATGGCCCTGTGTTATGACTACAGATGGGTCCGTTATGACTACATACGCTCCCCATTACCGGCAGAATCAAATGGAGACCAGGGAGCAAAGGCCAGTGACTGACATCATCATTCTCAGACAAAAGCTGGGCAGAGCTAGAAGGCAGTATCCCGGTCCAGCAATGTGCAGCAGCGGCCAAGCGAGAGGACCTTGCCGCTCTTTTGCATGTTTTGGGCCACCTGGGCGTACTGGCGAAAACAACAGCTGTTTCTGAGATGAGGAACTTCTATTTTCAGAAACTCATCAAATTCCCTCTCCCCCTGTTTATCGCACTTCGAGCCCCAGAGAGCCTCCGTCAGGCCGCCTTGGCAGACGCCCCTCCAATTTCAAAAGACAAACTCCTAAACTATGTGTTGATGTAAGTGTATGGGAGTGGGACTGCCGGACCCTGGGGGAGACAGAAAACACAACGTTCTCTAAAGTTAGCATTTGAGCATGTAAAACCCAGACCACTTCAGCTGCACACCCCACCCCCCCAACCTCACTACCTCCCCACCTCGCCTTCTGAGGAAAGACACTTTTAATCCCCAAAACTGCAATTTTCCACTCTGCGCTCTAAACACTGAAGGAGGAAATGCGGAGGGGATGGTGAAACACAATAGCACGGAAAGCACAGCGCTGACCGTAGGGTTCACAGACCATCTGGGCAACAGCCCTGCAGCTGAAACTCCCCAGCGTACAACTCTGTCTAAATTACTTATCCGATGGGGGGGATTGCAGAGTACAAAACTCAACCGAGTGCATAGATAATGATAGCTGAGTCTCTCTCCTCCTCTTCTCTTCGCTGAAGGAATGTGATGAGCTCATGGAGGAGGTATGGTGGGAGGGAGGGGAGGGGGTGAAGAGGTGTGCGGACGGGGGATAGTGAAAGGGGTGTGGGCCTCGGAGGAGGGTGTGCAAGGCTTGCCTGGTGCACGCAGTCCAGGAACTGCAGAAAGATGGGCGTGAAGCCGCTGCCCTGGCTGCTGGGGGTCAGGTTGGAGCGCTGGCTGAACTTGTGGCCGAAGGACAGCCACTCCTTCTCCAGCAGCACCTGGAAGCCCTCCAGGGTCCGGTAGAACGGGTCACTCAGCAGCTGGACCAGGGACACCACCTGGAGGGAGAGAGAAAGGGAGAGGGAGAAAGAGAGAGAACATCGGCGAGAGAGACACCGAGAGAGAGAGAACGAGAGATACAGGGGGGGGAGAGGGTGGGGAGTGAGAGAAAAAACAATCAGAAGTTCTTTAAAACTCTGAAAGCTGCCAACTGTTGATGGCGTGACAAGGACTTCAGAGTTCTGTGACAGAGGGGTAGGTGACCAGGAGAGGGCTCCAGTGACCCTGTTTTCCAAACCAGTAACCTCAGGACACCATGTCTGTTCTCCCTGGTATGTGGTTACACTTCCTTTCCTGTCTGTGGTTTGAATCCTCTCCCTCTATATGCATTGGGGCCGGCTATGGCTGATTTGAATGGAGGAAACAGAGTGCAGTTCCTCTCTAGTGCACCACAATATCCTCCCAAAAAGCTATGGGCTTTCTGGAGTTGGTGAAAAGTCCTCTTCATCACAGCCCAGCGGTCCTCCCCAGTACAGACCTGAGCTCCAAAATGACCACAGCACCATCACTGAAGGAGGCCATCAGAAAGGAAAGAGGAGGGGAGAGCGAGAAACACAGGGTTCTGCTTCTCCTCTGCTGGGTGTCTGTCTATGAGTTGGTCAGGAGACTGAAGAGCCAAGGCATATGGAGCCCATCTCCTGGAGCAAGGCTGATCAGGCCCCACCGTGATGAGCAAGATGCTCTGGGCCTGACACGTGCCTGGCACGGGAAGCGAGGCTGCGCCTGTGCTTTTACACGGCAGCCCTGGGCTTTACGGGCCCAGTAAACACATTTGGAGGCCACGCGCACACACACAATGCCATCCCCAATAACACACGCTCACTTAACAGGTTGGCGTGGAAAATGTGAGCTCACAGTGCAAAAATGTGACAAAACGCTGAGCGCTGCAGCAGAGCGAACAGGAACAGAAAATGTATGAGGATAAAAACAAGCTTGTTTTTACTCTCCTAAAAACCAGAATCATGTGCTTTCAGGATTGAAATCAGTACATAGTGACATAGGGCCCTACAGTCTCAGCATCGTTTCAACACATTCCAAACAATACATATACACTAAATTGTTGTAATTGATATCCGGCAGTTTAATTGGACAATGTACTCAATGCCAAAGCACTAAATGTGGTGTCCTTTCCCTTATCTACAGTGAGGGGAAAAAGTATTTGATCCCCTGCTGATTTTGTACGTTTGCCCACTGACAAAGAAATGATTGGTCTATAATTTTAATGGTAGGTTTATTTGAACAGTGAGAGACCGAATAACAACAAAATAATCCAGAAAAACGCATGTCAAAAATGTTATAAATTGATTTGCATTTTAATGAGGGAAATAAGTATTTGACCCCTCTGCAAAACATGACTTAGTACTTGGTGGCAAAACCCTTGTTGGCAATCACAGAGGTCAGACGTTTCTTGTAGTTGGCCACGAGGTTTGCACACATTTCAGGAGGGATTTTGTCCCACTCCTCTTTGCAGATCTTCTCCAAGTCATTAAGGTTTCGAGGCTGATGTTTGGCAACTCAAACCTTCAGCTCCCTCCACAGATTTTCTATGGGATTAAGGTCTGGAGACTGGCTAGGCCACTCCAGGACCTTAATGTGCTTCTTCTTGAGCCACTCCTTTGTTGCCTTGGCCGTGTCTTTTGGATCATTGTCATGCTGGAATACCCATCCACGACCCATTTTCAATGCCCTAGCTGAGGGAAGGAGGCTCTCACCCAAGATTTGACGGTACATGGCCCCATCCATCGTCCCTTTGATGCGGTGAAGTTGTCCTGTCCCCTTAGCAGAAAAACACCCCCAAAGCATAATGTTTCCACCTCCATGTTTGACGGTGGGGATGGTGTTCTTGGGGTCATAGGCAGCATTCCTCCTCCTCCAAACACGGCGAGTTGAGTTGATGCCAAAGAGCTCCATTTTGGTCTCACCTGACCACAACACTTTCACCCAGTTCTCCTCTGAATCATTCATATATTCATTGGCAAACTTCAGACGGGCATGTACAGTGGGGAGAACAAGTATATGATACACTGCCTATTTGCAGGTTTTCCTACTTACAAAGCATGTAGAGGTCTGAATTTTTTTTCATAGGTACACTTCAACTGTGAGAGACAGAATTTCACAAAAATCCAGAAAATCACATTAATTTGCATTTTATTGCATGACATAAGTATTTGATCACCTACCAACCAGTAAGAATTCCGGCTCTCACAGACCTGTTAGTTTTTCTTTAAGAAGCCCTCCTGTTCTCCACTCATTACCTGTATTAACTGCACCTGTTTGAACTCGTTACCTGTATAAAAGACACCTGTCCACACACTCAATCAAACAGACTCCAACCTCTCCACAATGGCCAAGACCAGAGAGCTGTGTAAGGACATCAGGGATAGAATTGTAGACCTGCACAAGGCTGGGATGGGCTACAGGACAATAGGCAAGCAGCTTGGTGAGAAGGTAACAACTGTTGGATTAATTATTAAAAAATGGAAAAAGTTCAAGATGACGGTCAATCACCCTCGGTCTGGGGCTCCATGCAAGATCTCACCTCGTGGGGCATCAATGATCATGAGGAAGGTGAGGGATCAGCCCAGAACTACACGGCAGGACCTGGTCAATGACCTGAAGAGAGCTGGGACCACAGTCTCAAAGAAAACCATTAGTAACACACTACGCCGTCATGGATTAAAATCCTGCAGCGCACGCAAGGTCCCCCTGCTCAAGCCAGCGCATGTCCAGGCCCATCTGAAGTTTGCCAATGACCATCTGGATGATCCAGAGGAGGAATGGGAGAAGGTCATGTGGTCTGATGAGACAAAAATAGAGCTTTTTGGTCTAAACTCCACTCGCCGTGTTTGGAGGAAGAAGAAGGATGAGTACAACCCCAAAAACACCATCCCAACCGTGAAGGATGGAGGTGGAAACATAATTCTTTGGGGATGCTTTTCTGCAAAGGGGACAGGACGACTGCACCGTATTGAGGGGAGGATGGATGGGGCCATGTATCGCGAGATCTTGGCCAACAACCTCCTTCCCTCAGTAAGAGCATTGAAGATGGGTCGTGGCTGGGTCTTCCAGCATGACAATGACCCGAAACACACAGCCAGGGCAACTAAGGAGTGGCTCCGTAAGAATCATCTCAAGGTCCTGGAGTGGCCTAGCCAGTCTCCAGACCTGAACCCAATAGAAAATATTTGGAGAGAGCTGAAAGTCCGTATTGCCAAGTGACAGCCCCGAAACCTGAAGGATCTGGAAAATGTCTGTATGGAGGAGTGGGCCAAAATCCTTGCTGCAGTGTGTGCAAACCTGGTCAAGACCTACAGGAAACGTGTGATCTCTGTAATTGCAAACAAAGGTTTCTGTACCAAATATTAAGTTCTGCTTTTCTGATGTATCAAATACTTATGTTATGCAATAAAATGCAAATGAATTACTTAAAAATCATACAATGTGATTTTCTGGATTTTTGTCTCTCACAGTTGAAGTGTACCTATGATAAAAATTACAGACCTCTACATGCTTTGTAAGTAGGAAAACCTGCAAAATCGGCAGTGTATCAAATACTTGTTCTCCCCACTGTATATGTGCTTTCTTGAGCAGGGGGACCTTGCGGGCGCTGCAGGATTTCAGTCCTTCACGGCGTAGTGTGTTACCAATGGTTTTCTTGGTGACTATGGTCCCAGCTGCCTTGAGATCATTGACAAGATCCTCCCGTGTAGTTCTGGGCTGATTCCTCATCGTTCTCATGATCATTGCAACTCCACCAGGTGAGATCTTGCATGGAGCCCCAGGCAGAGGGAGATTGACAGTTACTTTGTGTTTCTTCCATTTGCGAATAATCACACTAACTGTTGTCACCTTCTCACCAAGCTGCTTGGCGATGGTCTTGTAGCCCATTCCAGCCTTGTGTAGGTCTACAATCTTGTCCCTGACATCCTTTGAGAGCTCTTTGGTCTTGGCCATGGTGGAGAGTTTGGAATCTGATTGATTGATTGCTTCTGTGGACAGGTGTCTTTTATACAGGTAACAAACTGAGATTAGGAGCACTCCCTTTAAGAGTGTGCTCCTAATCTCAGCTCATTACCTGTATAAAAAGACATCTGGGAGCCAGAAATCTTTCTGATTGAGAGGGGGTCAAATACTTATTTCCCTCATTAAAATGCAAATCAATTTATAAAATTTTTGACATGCGTTTTTCTGGATTATTTTGTTGTTATTCTGTCTCTCACTTCAAATAAACCTACCATTAAAATTATAGATTGATCATTTCTTTGTCAGTGGGCAAACGTACAAAATCAGCAGGGAATGAAATACTTTTTTCACTCACTGTACCTACAGCCTGGCTTTTTTTATTTTACTCAAACCACCCGCGGCCTGGATTGGACCCTGGCCCGCGGGCTGTATGTTTGACACCCCTGGTGTAGACGTTTCACTTGTCAGTTTCAGCCGAGATGTCTCTCTCTTTTCCTTTTCTTCCCCCTCTCTCTCCTACCCTCCTACATCCCCAGTCCCCCTCTCTCTCCTACCCTCCTACATCCCCAGTCCCCCTCTCTCTCCTACATTCCCAGTCCCACTCTCTCTCCTACCCTCCTACATCCCCAGTCCCCCTCTCTCTCCAACTCTCCTACATCCCCAGTCCCCTTCTTCCACTACTCCTGCTGGGGTAGAGACAGTGTGTGTGTGTGTGAGGCTCACCTGTGTGGTGATATCCCAGCCATCCTCCAGACTCAGCAGGACAGATGAGCCACTGTCCAGCAGCTCCACCAGAATCAGGGCCAGCTGCAGGAGCTTGTGAAGCTGCCGGGAACACATACACACACAATAATACACTGTCAGTTCATGCCGTTAAGCTGTTCCTGTGGATTCATTGTTATTTTTAGTCTACTGGCCACAGACTCAAAAGAGTGCTGAGTTAAGACTGTGGAGCCTGAGCAGGGCTTCTCCCAGATAATATTGTTCTGTTGTTTATGACACATTTAATGCAGGGCCATAGGCTGTGGTTGTCACTATGATAACTACCATGATAAGCAATTTAGTGGTTCTCCCATGTCTGTTTGAATCGTTATCATTTCCCTTGGGAAAGAAGCTTATAGGATGAGGAGAGAATAAAGGATGAGGTCAGAGTCACACAGCAAGATCATGGAGAGCACGTCGCTGGTTCGTTCTCACAGATCTCTCACCGAGGGTCAGTGAGTTGTTGTTGTGGAAACCGTAGGAGGGTGTGTATGTACAGTTGAAGTCGGAAGTTTACATACACCTTAGCCAAATACATTTAAACTCAGTTTTTCACAATTCCTGACATTTAATCCTAGTAAATTCCCCGTCTTAGGTCAGTTAGGATCACCACTTTATTTTAAGAATGTGAAATGTCAGAATAATAGTAGAGAAAATGATTTATTTCAGCTTTTATTTCTTTCATCACATTCCCAGTGGGTCATAAGTTTACATACACTCAATTAGTATTTGGTAGCCTTTAAATTGTTTAACTTGGGTCAAACGTTTCGGGTAGCCTTCCACAAGCTTCCCACAATAAGTTGGGTGAATTTTGGCCCATTCCTCCTGACAGAGCTGGTGTAACTGAGTCAGGTTTGTAGGCTTCCTTGCTCGCACACGCTTTTTCAGTTCTGCCCACAAATGTTCTATAGGATTGAGGTCAGGTATTTGTGATGGCCACTCCAATACCTTGACTTTGACGTCCTTAAGCCATTTTGCCACAACTTTGGAAGTATGCTTGGGGTCATTGTCCATTTGGAAGACCCATTTGCGACCAAGCTTTAACTTCCTGACTGATGTCTTGAGCTATTGCTTCAATATATATCCACATAATTTTCCTTCCTCATGATGCCATCTATTTTGTGAAGTGCACCAGTCCCTCCTGCAGCAAAGCACCCCCACAGCATGATGCTGCCACCCCCATGCTTCACGGTTGGGATGGTGTTCTTCGGCTTGCAAGCCCCCCCTTTTTCCTCCAAATATAACAATGGTCATTATGGTCTAACAGTTCTATTTTTGTTTCCTCAGACCAGAGGACATTTCTCCAAAAAGTACCCTCTTTGTCCCCATGTGCAGTTGCAAACCGTAGTCTGGCTTTCTTATGGCGGTTTTGGAGCGGTTGCTTCTTCTTTGCTGAGCGGCCTTTCAGGTTAATGTCGATATAGGACTCGTTATACTGTGGATATCGATACTTTTGTACCTGTTTCCTCCAGCATCTTCACAAGGTCCTTTGCTGTTGTTCTGGGATTGATTTGCACTTTTCGCACCAAAGTACGTTCATCTCTAGGAGACAGAACGCGTCTCCTTCCTGAGCGGTATGACGACTGCGTGGTCCCATGGTGTTTATACTTGCGTACTATTGTTTGTACAGATGAACGTGGTACCTTCAGGCTGATTTCTTTGGATTTTCCCATGATGTCAAGCAAAGAGGCATTGAGTTTGAAGGTAGGCCTTGAAATACATCCACAGGTACACCTCCAATTGACTGAAATGATATCAATTAGCCTATCACAAGCTTCTAAAGCCATGACATCATTTTCTGGAATTTTCCAAGCTGTTTAAAGGCACAGTCAACTTAGTGTATGTAAACTTCTGACCCACTGGAATTGTGATACAGTGAATTATAAGTGAAATAATCTGTCTGTAAACAATTGTTGGAAAAATGACTTGTGTCATGCACAAAGTAGATGTCCTAATTGACTTGCCAAAACTATAGTTTGTTAACAAGACATTTGTGGAGTGGTTGAAAAACAAGTTTTAATGACTCCAACCTAAGTAAGTGTATGTAAACTTCCGACTTCAACTATATGTATATTGGTGAGTATGTATTTGTGTATATGACGGGAGCTCACTTGAAGGATCCACTCAGAGTCCTCCAGGGCTTTGAGGAAGGAGTCCTCTGTGTCTGAAGACGTAGCGCTCGGAGCACATGCCCTCAGCAGCTTCTTAAAGGCACCTTTGATCTGCCGCGTGTCAGCAAAGTCCACAGGCACCAGTTCACAGTTCAGCGTAGAGTCCAGTTTGAAGCCCTGACAAAAGCGGAGAAACGTCATTGAAAATTAACAGTCCCTGAGAGTCAACTATCACTAGTAGACGCAGACATTAAAATAAGACTCTGAAAGACTGATTAAAAGACACGTAAAACTCTGACTGACAAATAAATAAATAAAATTCAAACAGAAGACACAGATAGGGAATATCTTAAATACTTGGGACGTATGAGGTAAAAATAGGCCTTCTGTTAGGAAATGAAGTAGAAGTTTCATTTAAGAGAAGACTGTCTCTGTCAATGTGGCCACTGGCCAATTACAGCCACCCACACAGCTGGCGACTCCACCACGCTCACATTTATTTATAACCTCTTTTAGCCAATGAAAATAATATCAATTTCACATTCAACACACACAGACACACTGCTCCACTTGAACAAGTGACTGAAATGAGCAGAATGTTCCAACAGCAGTCCAAATGTAATATTATCAGAGATGTGGGACTGTATTAATAATAAATCATAATTTTGATTAATTGCAATCAAGTCCCCTTATCAGTTTGGAAATGTACAGTCTGCTGGAACAAAACAGTGGTTACACATTCTAGACTGGAGTGACCTGATTCCCCTACACAGTATCTTGTAAAAATGTACCAGCCCTCCCATAGACAAATACTCTTATAACTTTCGTCTTACCCTGAGGTGGGACTTCTCTCCAAAAATGTAGAGGGCAGCCTGCTGTTTGAGGAGCTGGGCATGCAGGCTCTCGCTGCCTGCAGGGGGCGCCAAATCCTTCCCTGCCAGCCTGGCGCCAACATCGGCTGCAGACGGGTGCTGGCTGAAGCGGCTGCTGGAACGCAGGCTGGCCCAGACACCTGCAACAACACAGCGAGAGAGGTACAGTTAGAGTTGGCACCGCAGGCCTGTAGAGGGCTGGAACACAAAAGGTGCTAGCTAGCCTGGTCCAATACTCGTGCTCCTCTGTTATGTTTGGCATGACAATGAATGACCACAGAGAGGGGTTGGTTAAGCACTAACAGCCTAGACCACCATACTGGGGAAACAGATGACAGAATGGCACATAGCGACATAAAGACTATAGCACATTGACACATTGAAGGGTGCAGACACAGAAATAGAATTTGGACACAAAATCTATGGGCACAGATCTATTCATTCACTAATCCAAGGGGAAGAAACTGAGGGATGCTCATTTCTCTCTGACAAACCACTACCACCAAGATAACTACAATACAGATCTGTATATGCAATAACTTTTTGTGATAAACCATACTTCCTCCGCTTTGCTTATGCTGCTGTAATGCCCTCAGGGGCCCGGTCTGAGCCAGGCTGTTGGTAGATAAGGGAAAGGACACCACATTTAGTGTTTAAGCAGCTTTGGCATTGAGTACATTGTCGAATTAAACCGCCGGATATCAATTACAACAATTTTGAGTGAGCTCTCAACCAATCAAACCATCAACCAATAGGCAGGTACCTTACATTCTAAATCCTATCTCGCCTTAAGAAGGCTAGACACACATTGAATACAATTCAGAGGTTAGGCCACGGAGGCCTCATTCCCGAGCTGCCTGTCATGACCGAGCTGAGCCCACAGTACCTCCCATTGGGCCAAGACTGCTGACTGACCACATCCACAACTTCAGAGACATCACATTCAGTGACAAGTGGACTACATTTACCCTGAAGTGGACCACAGTCAGATTATTTTCCAGCAGAGGAGAACCTCAGCCTTGCCCAAGCGCGCCAAAAGAGGAAGCCATGAGTGATACCAGGAATCTCCACAGAGATACTCCCTATTACTCGAAAGAGATGAGCACACCGAACACAGGATACATGTCTAACTGTTACAGAGGCACGAGTGCGGGTTAGATAGGATCAATGACCAGGAAATAAGATTAAGATGTTAATAAAGAGGGGTGGAGGAAGAACGGTGGGGTGAGATCTGAAGAGAGTAAACATTTTCACTATACCTTGATTTTGGATTCTCCCCTTAGCGGTAGGTTTTTGGTTTGAATGAGTGAATAGCTTATCCCTGTACCCAAGCACTGGCAGGTTATGGGTGAGGTGGAGGGGGGTACAGAAAGATCACAATATCAGATGGACATAACATACCGGCACACACCCCAACCGTAGGGGCGACATAACGTCGCACGTAGTCAAAAGGTCACCTGAGGGGTTACAGCAAGGGACCAGGGCATGGGGAGCTAGGCTTCAGACTTAATATATATATATATATATATATATATATATATGCCATTTAGCAGACGCTTTTATCCAAAGCGACTTACAGTCATGCGTGCATACATTTTTGTGTATGGGTGGTCCCGGGGATCGAACCCACTACCTTGGCGTTACAAACGCCGTGCTCTACCAGCTGAGCTACAGAGGACCAACAGGGTTGGGTGGTGGAAAGATATGAATACCAAAGGAAAATATTCATTTGTAATTCAGTCTTGAGATGAACAGAATGGGGGTTAACATGCATGACATAGTACAGACCATGATGTTGTGTAAAAATGAAGAGACGATTATCAAAATCCCAAAGAAGCCCCATGTTATTGGAAATATTTGAACATTTCTTAGAAGACTAATCGAAATCCACTTAATGCTGCTGTGAATGACATTGAAAGTCATCTTTGGGTGTTGCAATCTTGTGGTTGAATATTACAGGAACTGTGGCAACTAACCCAATAATACACTTATGCACTTCAACTTCCAGAGAAGACTTCTCTCAAATCATGATGCAGACAGCTGCATGCCAATGACAGACATCTTCCAGATATGGAGACATCTTCACTGGTCATACCAGACTACTAGGTCACATTTATTTGACAAGCTACAAATAGGCCATGTTGAATAAGAGTAATGATCAACAGATTAATGTGTTTAAATGAATAAGCAGATCAACCTCGTTGTTAACATTACACTAAAGATGCTCTTAAAGATGGATTTTGGAGTCACAGCTTGTGCAATATTTGAAATGGAAACTGCTCAGTGTATTGAACTGGGCCATGTACAGTAATTTGCCTAGCGTGTCATTCCACTTCATACCATTACTGTAAACTGTCAGAAAACGCCAGTGAACTCCACGTGCTCCTCCTATAGGATTTTTACAATGTTGAAGTTGAAATGTGTCAACCTGTTTGTATGAAGTTGTGACCTACTAGCATAGTGCTCTAGTGGGGCACATCTGCTGCCTTAATAATCATGTAACACACAGACCATCACCATGTGTATTAATGGCAAATACAGATGACAAATAGCTGAGTCATAGACCAAAAGGGGGCCAGTTTATTTCCAGAACTGCGGTTGCAGTGTGATATATAGGACTTTGAGGAAGTGACACGTGGGTACAGCACTCACCTCCTCTGGCAAAGCTGTTGGAGAAGGGCATGTCCAAATGGACGGGGGCCATCTTTGGTATTCTAGATGTCCTCCTTTCACTGCCTGAAGAGTACACACAGACATGAAACGGGGATAACACCACCATTCAGCTGTAACCAGGACAAACACAGTAACACACACCCAGAGAGCATAGCGAATGAAAACCATGCCTGGATGACTAACCATCTATATTTGTCAGACACAGCATCTGAGAACATAACTACCCCACAGTGTGTCTCAGATTTTACACAAAATGGACACAGACCTGGGAGATTAGGCCAGATTTTTCAATGATAATGCAAGGAGGGATTACTTAAGAGTTAAATGAGGCGAGCTAACAGAGAGTTGCATTACCTACATTTAGGGGGGCAAACACTGATTGCTGTGTTTCAATTAGGCCTAAGCCTTGGGCTCACACTCGGCAATCGTGTCCCGTTGCTTAAATTCCAATTAGCTTATCTGAACATAATCAGAAAGTCTGAAGCTATCAAGCCTTGGGAATCCTATTTCCCCCATTAAGACTATTTGATCCCTGCAGACGTAGATCTTAAAGCTGGGAGATGGAGATGGATGCCATTGACATTGATTCCGGGTGTGTTTTGACCCAGTTCCCAGAGACTAAAGATCTATTGCGGTTACATGGGAAACAGAATCCCGCTGACTTTGCGTAGGGTATGTGCTGGTCACACAGCTCTCTGGACTGGCACTTGGCGGTCGGGTGAAGTCTGGGGAGATGGATGGATGGTGACCCCTGGGTGTCCTGTTCCTCTTACATAACCATAACATTGTGCCACAGTTCCTTCCAAACACAACGGACACAACATAAATAACAGGCAGCGGCCCAGAGGAAACCTCACTAAGATAATCAGCAGAATAACACTGAAGGAACGAGGACAAACACACAAAAACAATAGTGACAGAGTGGGAAAAACACCACCAGTCTAGAGCAGGACAGAGCCCAGAGCAGAGCCTAGAGCAGAGCCCAGAGCAGAGCCCAGAGCAGGGGGTACCTGGTGAGAGGCCGATGAGAGAGCGGTTGGACAGAGTGTTACTGCCGTTCAGTTTGAAGTAGACGGGGATGGAGTTGAGGATGGCCTGTAGATACTTCTCCTGCTCCAGACTACTGGACAACTCTGAAGAGTTGGCAGGGGCTAGAGGGAGAGGAGACCAGTCATTAGACATATTCAACATCAACTGTCTTCAATTTTAGAACATGACTATCTAATGTAAGTCCTTTAAATTCTGTACGGTGTACGCCTTACGAGAATGGTATCAAAAGGTTTCTACAGGTGTGTGTAAGTAAGTCATGTGTGTTTGTACTGTACCTGTTGAAGATTGGTTCTGGGACTTAAAGAGTCCCACAACACTCTTGCCGTGGATGCCTCCGGATCGTAGCAGCACAGCTTTGGTGCGGGGGTGTTTCCAACACACCACTGGCAGGCGGTTGTGTCTGTAACAACGGGCCACCTTCTGCAGGCTGCTGTCCTGCACCGACTGGGGAACCACCAGGAGCCCTGGGTAACTGTGGGGTACACACACCATCAGCCTATGATGAAGACCACTATTGGGACACCTATGATGGCAGTTTGATCTGATACAACCAATACATGAACACTGAATACACCTCTTCTACATTGATCAGAGCGCCAATATCTGACATGACAAAGTATATGTGTATTGTGTGTACCTGCGGCAGAGGGAGTAGAGTCTGTTGACTGCAGTGACTCTGAACTGCCCTCCGGTCTTAGAGCGGGAGGAGCTGGCTGTGATGGTTCCCAGGCCCAGCCGCTGGTAGTCACGGAAACACGCCCGCTCCACCAGCTGCTCCATGGTGGACTTCTCCGACGCCCTCAACGTGCTGCTGGGGGGTGGCTCGCCCTCATCTGACACTGGAAGAGGAAGAGAGAGAGAGAGAGAGAGAGAGAGAGAGAGAGAGAGAGAGAGAGAGAGAGAGAGAGAGAGAGAGAGAGAGAGAGAGAGAGAGAGAGAGAGAGAGAGAGAGAGAGAGAGAGAGAGAGAGAGAGAGAGAGAGAGAGAGAGAGAGAGAGAGAGAGAGAGAGAGAGAGAGAGAGAGAGAGAGAGAGAGAGAGAGAGAGAGAGAGAGAGAGAGAGAGAGAGAGAGAGAGAGAGAGAGAGAGAGAGAGAGAGAGAGAGAGAGAGAGAGAGAGAGAGAGAGAGAGAGAGAGAGAGAGAGAGAGAGAGAGAGAGAGAGAGAGAGAGAGAGAGAGAGAGAGAGAGAGAGAGAGAGAGAGAGAGAGAGAGAGAGAGAGAGAGAGAGAGAGAGAGAGAGAGAGAGAGAGAGAGAGAGAGAGAGAGAGAGAGAGAGAGAGAGAGAGAGAGAGAGAGAGAGAGAGAGAGAGAGAGAGAGAGAGAGAGAGAGAGAGAGAGAGAGAGAGAGAGAGAGAGAGAGAGAGAGAGAGAGAGAGAGAGAGAGAGAGAGAGAGAGAGAGAGAGAGAGAGAGAGAGAGAGAGAGAGAGAGAGAGAGAGAGAGAGAGAGAGAGAGAGAGAGAGAGAGAGAGAGAGAGAGAGAGAGAGAGAGAGAGAGAGAGAGAGAGAGAGAGAGAGAGAGAGAGAGAGAGAGAGAGAGAGAGAGAGAGAGAGAGAGAGAGAGAGAGAGAGAGAGAGAGAGAGAGAGAGAGAGAGAGAGAGAGAGAGAGAGAGAGAGAGAGAGAGAGAGAGAGAGAGAGAGAGAGAGAGAGAGAGAGAGAGAGAGAGAGAGAGAGAGAGAGAGAGAGAGAGAGAGAGAGAGAGAGAGAGAGAGAGAGAGAGAGAGAGAGAGAGAGAGAGAGAGAGAGAGAGAGAGAGAGAGAGAGAGAGAGAGAGAGAGAGAGAGAGAGAGAGAGAGAGAGAGAGAGAGAGAGAGAGAGAGAGAGAGAGAGAGAGAGAGAGAGAGAGAGAGAGAGAGAGAGAGAGAGAGAGAGAGAGAGAGAGAGAGAGAGAGAGAGAGAGAGAGAGAGAGAGGGGAGAGAGAGGAGAGAGAGAGAGAGAGAGAGCCAAGGTCAGGTAACTGGTCAGGTAGACTCCAGCTTGTCAAAACCCCCCCCCCTCTTCTCCTTGTAGGAGTTTAACATAGTTGCATACCGAGATGTATATCCGGGCCAGGTATCGACTCTCTGTCGCTCTTCTTCAGCGTGGTCGACTCTGACGGCCCATGGTGATCATCCCAGCTCTCTTGGCTCCTCTCACAATGGTCTTGGACAGGGTCTGAAGGAGGAGGATGAGGAGACCATAACATAATATAGTTGATTCCAGCATCAGATAAGGAAGATTTCTCAACACTTTCAGGGGGCCGGTTGTGGGAGTTATTACAGGAACCTTTCAACACAAATGGGATTTGCCATCTAAAACAACTTTGAGGTAGAACAGTGAGGTAGAGGTAGAGAGAGGTGGGACTGACCTGAAACGTGTTCTCTCCTTCTGTTTGGGAAGGATGAGTTGGGGGAGGGTCTGGCCCGCAAGTGGAAGCGAATGTGCGAAGATGGACTGAGGGTAGCGGATTCTCTGGATGTGTTTCCTGAAGATCTCCACCATCTCTGAGCTCACCTCCCCATCAAATGCCACTTGATCAACTGAAGAGGACACAGGAAGCATCAGGGAACATGTGAGCCATTGCCCCAGATTAAAAAATGGACTTCATGGAATGGTGGAAAATAATAATGCATTCATAAATCTAAATGGCTCTGCAGATACGCACATCTGTGAAGGCCAAAAATTCTGTTTAATTTTTTTCTTGCAGGGAGGCAAATACTAATAATTGCAAATCGGAAACAGAAAGTACGGAATGTTCACATATTTCACACAGAATGTCTTTCCAGAGTGAGGTCCGTCCATTGACTGCCCGACCCGGAGTCCCTCCACCCCCATCCATCCCTCCCCCAACATCCCACCAGTTCCGATGAGAAGAGAGGAGACTAGCCCCCCTCCCCCTCCTGTGGATCCCCAGCAGCCTGCAGCCTCAATGAAGGCTAATAACGACCCCAGACGTAGACACAGCCCTCTGGCAGGCTTAGCAACACATTCGCACACATAGCTCGCCCACACACAAACACACACCCAGCCCGCTCACACACAAACACACACCACTCGCCACACACACCCAGCTCGCACACACAGGCCCAGGAGGCCAAGTGATCCCCCCCCCAATAAAGGGTTATGTCGGTTACTAAAAAGATAGGAATGAACCATAACATTTTTACAGCACTACATGAATTGTGAAAGACCAAAAACATGTGCACGGTTGCCTTTTTTTTCCTTCAAATCAAATAAATAGGTACTCGAATAACCCCAAGAAATGTATTAGGGGATGAGGGAAGAGTCTGGAGCATATTCATTCCTTTAATCTCTCCAAAGTCACAACGATCAGTAATTCTGGGTTCTCGTGAATCTGTTATACATGTTCTAGCAATCTTATACTGGTTGGGAAAGGAGGAACACTCACATATTAGACAAACTATGTTAGATTTATTTAGCATCTAAGAAATATGACTGTGTACTTATACGAGAGACAAGGGAACAGTAAACATGTCGTCGCCCAGAATGATGCAGAGGCACGTGTGACCAACATATTTAAGTAATAATAGCCAACTGGGCAAGTTGTAAAGTTATGGCAAGAATCATTCACCCAAGCTTAGTCAAAATCGGCCCAGTGCTGTCTGAGATATCGCGACTAACGATCTAACGGAGACAGATCCACAGTCCCCTCCACGAGAAATGAATAATGGAAAAGCCTGTAGCATCAAAATCAATAATTTGTACCTTCATTCATTATCATCCACATCATCAGGAGTAGGTGTGTGTGTGTTACCTGGAAGGATGCGAGCGGAGCTGCATCCTCCTGCATGTTTGTGCAGTGGTCTGGATGCTAATCTTCTTGTCAAGGTGGACACTGGGAAGTCGATACGCCGCCCACTGCCCCACACACAGGACAACACCTCAACATACACTTCTATGCTAATGTACCTCATCCACACAACAATTAAACAGGGCATTCAAAATGATACCCATATAGTGAACTACATTGGGAATTCCAAAGTGCACTCTCTCAACAGGGACAGATATAATTAAATGCTAGCTGGATGATTTATAGTGGGTCATGGGGGGAGCCCCTGAAGATGATGCGGTAGGAGGTGAGGAAGAGGGCCCTTGCTGGCAGGATGTGGGGCCGAGCAGCCCCCCCGTAGCCCCCTCTGCCATCAGGGTCCAGGACCCCCAGACCCTCCGATACAAACTCCTCACAGGGAGCAGGAAGAAGGCGGGTGGG
Organism: Coregonus clupeaformis; assembly: GCF_020615455.1. Taxonomy (NCBI): domain Eukaryota; kingdom Metazoa; phylum Chordata; class Actinopteri; order Salmoniformes; family Salmonidae; genus Coregonus; species Coregonus clupeaformis. Next base: position 128,844 of record NW_025534975.1, read on the forward strand.
ACAGAGGATGCACATGTAAACACACTTCATCAGAACACAGAACATACTGTATGTACAGACACCTGCACACACACCATGTACTTAAGCATGTCAACAGGGCTGACCCATTTAGTCGACTGGCTGATTGTTGGTTGAAAGGGTTGGTGGACCAATATTTTCTTTAATCGAGCAGTCGCAAAATTTAAAAAATTAAGGGACAAGAATGTTGATTACGCCGCTCAGTGGGATAACATTGGGAGGCCAAGGGGATGGCACCGCCTATCACTTGACATGTGATGTGAAATGATATAGATATATTATGTAAAAATAATAGTGAAAAACTAATAAATGAATATTATTTTATAACAAACGTTCTCCAGGATTGGATACGTCGCTGTCCGTAGTTCTGAAAAATCTTCAGGGCATAGAATTGGCGCTTTTCCTGTTACGTGAATAATAGCAAAGTTAACCAGCATATTGGGATTGAGAACAATGCGATGGAGGCAGCAGTAGAGAGAAGAGGAAACAGCCCTTGCCTTAGCCTAATTGTCTAAGAAAATTGAGGAGAGGAAACCCCAACTAACTAAGTATAAACATTTGGTATTTAGCAGAAACTCTATCAGAGCGACTTACAGGAGTAATTAGAGTTAAGTGCCTTGCTCAAGGGACACATCGACAGATTTTTTCACCATGGTGGGGATAAGAAAGGACCGGTTATGGCACAACTTAACCACTAAATGCAGCCCCAATAATCATCAATAGCTTAACTCTAAATGTGCGGAAATATATATAACTAACGAAAAAGTTAGAACACCTACCTTCAATGTTTTTTTTATTTTTATATTTTCTACATTGTAGAATAATAGTGAAGACATCAAAACTATGAAATAACACATATGGAATCATGTAGTAACCAAAAAGCGTTAAACAAATCAAAATGGATTTTATATTTGACATTCTTCAAATAGCCACCCTTTGCCTTGATGACAGTTTGTACACTCTTGGCATTCTCTCAACCAGCCTCACCTGGAATGCTTTTTCAACAGTCTTGAAGGAGTTCAGCATATGTGAGCACTTGTTGGCTGCTTTTCTCCACTCTCCGTCCGACTCATCCCAAACCATCTCAATTGGCTGAGGTGGGGGGATTGTGGAGGGAGGTATTGATGCAGCACCCATCACCCCTTGGTAAAATAGCGCGGACACAGCCTGGAGGGTTAGGTATAGTCCTGTTGAAAAACAAATGATAGTCACTAAGTAAACCAGATGGGATGGCGATCGTAGAATGTGTGGTAGATGTGGTTAAGGGAGGTGAATTCTAAATAAATCACAGACAGTGTACCAGCAAAGCACCCCCCACACCACAACACCTCCTCCTCCATGCTTTATGGTGGGAAATACACATGCGGAGATCATCCGCCTCACCCACACCGAGGTTCACAAAGACACAGCGGTTGGAAACCAAAAATCTCAAATTTGGGACTCCAGACCAAAGGACAATTTAAACCAGTCTAATGTCATTGCTTGTGTTTTTTGGTCCAAGCAAGATATTTTATTGGTGTTTTAGTAGTGGTTTTTTGCAGCAACGACCGGAAGGCCGATTCACACAGTCCCTTGAACAGGATGTAGAGATGTCTGTTACTTGAACATGTGAAGCATTTATTTGACTGCAATTTCTGAGGCTGGTAACTTAACGAACCTATCCCGCAGCAGAGTGTAACTTGGGTTTCATCTGTGGCGTGTCCTCATGAGAGACAGTTTATCAAGGGCTTGATGGTTTTTGCGAATGCACTTGAAGAAACTTAAAGTTTTGAAATGTTCCGACTGACTGAACTTCATGTTTAAAGACCTTATGTTTAAAGATCCTTCATGTCTCTTTGCTTATTTTGAGTTGTTCTTGCATAATATGGATTGGTTTTTACAAATAGGGCCATCTTCATGTAGAAAAGAGAAAAAATGAAATAAAAACCCTTGAATGAGTAGGTGTTTAAATATTTGAGGAATGTATTTCCAAAGAAATAAGACAGAACCCGGTTGCCTGTTGAGTGTTATTTAATAGCCTACTGACTTCCATGAGCACCAAGCCTCATGCAACGGCAAAATGTCGGGTAAAGCAACCCCACAGGTCGGCTGTTTTTAATCCAGCTATGCTGTAATAAAGCATAAAATTGTTTTGGGTTAGAACAGATGGTATTAATTATAATTTATCTAGTGTTGTTTACAGATCAAACAGCAGAAAAATTATATTGTAATCTAACAGCACCTGTTTGTCACACATAATAAAGACGCAGCTCGCTCCATACCCGAGTTTAAACATTTTAGTTTTTAAATTAAATAACAACGGGAGTTAAAAATTAGGCAAAAATTAAGCAATTCACGAATGATATAATGTTATCTGCTGAATAAAGTTATAGAGTATATAATATTCTTCGTTGGAACAGACTATGGTACACTTATTTATTTAGTGTTGTTACACTGTTCCAAATGGTCAGAAAATAATTATATTGGAATCTAACATCAACTGTTTGGACACACAATACAATGCAACGCTTGCTCCTATACCTCCTTTTTCTTGATCTCCAGTAGTTTCTACAACTAAGTCAAATGTTTCACAGATCGACTTTTGGCGTTCGATTCTTTTTCAGCCTCGCATCCATTTTGCTGTCAATATGTAGAGTTTGTTATAACCAATTTATTGATGAGATTATGATAGGTTATAGGTAGACCCCATTGGTCAAAAATAATTTTTCCACGTAAAGAGAGCAAGGGTTGAGGGAATAGGGAATGATTTTCCTAAACAAATGAGGTATTTCGGTAACAGAACTATTGAGTCAGAAACAAGTAAGAAACAAAATGGCTGTAATTATGTTGCAGCTTCAGTACAGACAGCGCGATAAACACTTGCTGTGCATGTTCGCTGCAGCAGGGAGGAGAGACAACGTGCACCAGTCACACAGGCACTCACTGTCATTTCATTTTTAACACAGCGTGGAGGGCCCTCTTGAGTATTTGTGTGTCTTACCCATTTAATCAAACAGTGGGCTTAAA